>NW_020954556.1:7766448-7819932 GCF_900497805.2 Vombatus ursinus | reverse complement strand
ATCTATCTATCTATCTATCTATCTATCTATCTATCTATCTATCTATCATTCCTGTTTATCAATCTATCTATCTATCATCAGGAGCCCCAGGTTAAGAACTCCTCATTAATCCATTCTAAAATACACACCTCCAGTAAGTGGTAGAGTTAGAACAGAGCCTAGATATTCTTTCCCTTCATATTAACTCCTACCATTAACCCTCCTTCCCTTCTAGGCAACAGGCAATGGGGAGTTAAGTCAGCTGGTAAGCAACAGATTGGCAGCTCTTCACCGGCTCTGACTTTTGTTATTGCTTACTCTGATTATTGTGTCCAGGGGCTCTGGAAGAGCACAAGTCATAACTTTGGACTGACAGAATGGTGCCAATTACCAACAGGACTGCACAAGAGAAAAGGGCCAAAGTCCAAATATCATAGGCACTGCTTAGGTACCATTTACCAACTTCACTTGGTTTTCCCCCTGCATTCACTTTCTCCACATATTCTTTCTTACTACTCTGCATAGGTTTATTTGATATGACATCCCAGATTCCTTTCCATAATTTAGCTCCTCTAAATACCTTGGCATAAATGCCCATGAAACTAGATGCCACTTCTATCAACTGTACAAGAAAGTCACTCAGTCAATATAGTAAGCACCTGCTATGAACCAGGCAATGTGCTAAGCCCAGTATGTGAACATCCTCAGGGCTATTCTCCTGTACAGGTTAGAACATTGCCTAAGAACCTTTCTATCTCCAGGTGTACCAGTGTCCTAGTTTCCACAGGATTCTGATATTCTAGCTCGCAGTCCAGTATACTTTCTAAAGAACGCTTTCCCCAGATCTCAGTTACTAATGTTTACTTGAAAAGCCCTTCCAGACTCCTGAGTCAGTTAAGTAGTGCAGTTGGTAGAGATGTGGGCCTGAAGTCAGGAAAACCTGAGTTCAAATCAGGCCTTAAACATTTATTAGCTTATGATTGGGCAAGTCATCTAACTTATGTCTGCCTCAGTTTCCTCATCCATAAAATGTAGATAGTAATAGCACCTACCAGGGTTGTTGTGAGGATTAAATTATAGTACCTTCTTCCTAGGAGTGTTGTGAGGATTTAATGATATAAAGCATATTTCCTGGTATATGTTGTTGTTAAGCTATTTCAGTCCTATCTGACTCTTCATGACCCCATTTGGAGTTTTCTTGGCAAAGATACTGGAATGGTTTGCCATTTCCTGCTCCAGCTCATTTTACAGCACATAGTAGGTGTTTAATGAATGCTCATTTCCTTCTTGAGAGAGGACAAAGGAGAAAGAAGACAGGAGAAAGCCCTATGCCTGTGGAACAAATCCTGCTTGAAAATCAATTAAAGCTGTACAAGAAGTGAGAAGGGACAGGAGCCCTTGCCTCCTGCTTCAGTGCCTACAATTATCCAGACAATTTATAAACAATTTCATGCATTTCGCCTCATAGTTCAGATCAATGTCTATTTTCTATGGCATTCCCAGAAGTTGTCAATTTATCCTTCAGCTCACCACAGACCTGGGGGTCCCTTTTGGTTATGGTGTTAGAGGTTCCATGACACTCAGAACCTTCGCTGACCCTGCCTAGGACCTAGGCTAGAAGTAGCCCCAGACAGGGGCTGTATCTGAGAGCCCTCTATGCCTCGGCTGTGAGGTTGGCAGGATGGTCTAATCTGGATGGCATAGTTCACAGTGGTAGTATCTTAGTTGGCATTGATATTGAAACAAGAAGCTGGGAGGAAACAGTTGGCTAAGAATAATAGCTCCCATTTATGAAGCACTTTAAGTTTTGCAAAATGCATTACAACAACCCTGTAAGGTAGTTGCTATTATCATTCCTATTATAAAGGGAAAAACAAAATAAAAAACAAAAACAAAACAAACAAAACAAAAACAAAAAACAAACCCTAGGGCTCAGAGAGATTAAGCCCAGGGTCTGACGGCTAATAAATACCTGAGATGAAAGTTGAACTCAGGTCTTCCTGACTCCAAATCCAGTGCTCTATCTGCAACCATGATGCTTCTCTAGCTAGCCCATGAGCTCAAGCAAATTTAAGGCCAAAGATTGGTGCTCACCTAGGATACAGAAGAACAGGCTGGCAATTCACTGGTCTGTAAAAGGAGCCGACTGGCAAATGGGGTCTGAAGTCAGTCAAATATTCCAAAAACAGGTGTCCATGTAGAGAGTCCATAAGCAATTTTAATCAAGTAGCATTTCTGTGTCCTTTTGGACCTTGTCTGAGGCATTAATTACATTCAGTTCAAGCCTCACTTGTGGATAGCTCCTACCTGCCAGCAGCCTTTCCCCACATGAGAGCCAGCTGTATCTGAGTGGAGGCAGACACAGAGAAGGTAACAGGTCTGTAGAGGTTACCAGTTTGCTAGGAGAGCCTCATGCTGTCTATTTCCAGCTGTATTAATGAATGTAGCTAGTGTTGCATTTGCCTTTCTACGGAACACTTATTATTGCATGTCCCTGCTTACGCCCAGGGTCCCCTGATGAATGACAAAGTGGCCTGACCATCTTGGAGGCTTTTGGCCTTCTGTGAGTGACAGACTTTGCTTTGGTAGGGACAGGTGCATGGCATGTCGCTTGCTTGCTGTCTCCCAATGAGAGGGAATGAAGGAACAGTATCAATTATGTTCACTGATTGTTTTCCTTTTTGGAGGAAACTCTGCTTTTTCACTTGTAGCTTTTTAGCTTCATCAAAACTGTTGCCACATTTACAATCTGAAAATGTCATGGATGTCTTAAATACAACCAGATTTCTGGAAACATTGAACATAATAATAATAGTAAAATATACTTACATAACTTCTAAGTTTCAAAAGGTATTATATTCATTATTTGACCTGATCCTTATCAATCCTATGAAATAGATTATGGAGGAATATTATCTTTATCTTAAAGATGAAAAAATGATTTGATTCAATTCATATTAACATTTATTCAGCACCTTTTTTGTACAAGGTGCTATTCTTGCAGCAGGGGAGATAAAAATAAAAACAAAAAAAGTAGTCCCTGCCTTCAAGAAGTTCACATTCCACTGTGGGGGATAAAATATGTACAGAAATAAGGAAATACGAAGTATATACAAATACAAAGAGTGTGTGTATGCATATATGTATATATGTATATATATTATCTCTCTCTATATATAAATATATACACACATACATACACACATACACATATTGATGGTACTGAACCTAATTACTATCTCTTCATTCACTGAACCAACATACATCTTTCTTCAGAAGAAAAAAAAATCATCATCTCTTCTACAGAGTAAAACTTGAACTCCTCATTGCTGTGTAAAATCATAGCAAATACAACTCTTGCTGTATAGTTCTCTTTATATGCTCAGAGAGTTCAGATGTGTGGGAAGAGAGTTTGTAGAAAGATGCATATTACTGGGTTGGCTAATTATCATCTGCCATCCAGAACCATATTCTTCTCTACTCTGGCAACAGCTACATAAGATCCAGGAACAACCTAATGTTAAAACTTTCTGCAGTATCTGCAAGTGGTGAGCCCATTGTTATAGAAATATATAGAAGCTCACTAAAATTTGCTTCTTAGTCACTCCATGAAAATGACCTGTATTGGGGGCAGAGCCAAAATGGTGGAGAAAAGCCAGGAAGTTGCATGAGTTTTCCTAAGTTTCTCTTGGAAACAATGTTAAATCAAGCCTCTAAACAGATTCTGGAGTGACAGAATCTACAAAAAGATGGAGTAAACAATTTTACAGCTTAAGATAACTTAGAGGGACTTCAGGAAAGGTCTGTCTCACTTGCATAAAAGTGAGTGCAGTTCTATGCAGATGGTAGCCAGGCAAGCAAGCAGGAGGCTGGTTTTTAAAAAAATAATTAATTGATTTATTTTAGTTTTCAACATTCACTTCCATAAGATTTTGAGTTTTAAATTTCCTCCCCATCCCTCTCCTCCCCTCTCCCCAAGACAGCATGCAATCTAGTATAGGCTCTACTTATACATTCATATTAAACATATTTTCACATTAGTCATGATGTAAAGAAGAGTTAGAACTAATGGGAGGAACCTTGAGAAAGAAGAAACAAAACAAAACAACAAAAGAAAAGGAGAACAAATAGTATTCTTCCTTCTGCATTCTGCTAAGTTCTTTTTCTGGATGTGGATAGCATTTTCCATTGTGAGTCTCTTGGAGTTGTCTTAGATCCTTGCATATCTGAGAAGAGCTAAGTCTGTCAAAAGGCAGTCATCACACAATGTGGCTGTTATTGTGTACAGTGTTCTCCTGGTTCTGCTCATTTCACTCTGTATCAGTTCATAGAAGTCATTCCAGGTTTTTCTGAAGTCTTCTTGCTCATCATTTCTTATGGAACAATAGTATTCCATTACATTCATATACCACAACTTATTCAGTCATTCCCCAATTGATGGACATCCCCTCAATTTCCAATTCTTTGCCACCACAAAAAGAGCAAGCAGGAGGCTCTTAGGCACAGCACAGATCAGCAGCTGAGGTCCCTCAGTCCTGCCTCAGCAGGCCAGTGGCACAGCAGGTCAGCTATGAGGGCTCTAGTCCTAGCCAAGAAGGCAAACTGCCAGCCCCAGAACACAGGGCACAACAGCTGTGACTAGGCCAGGTTAGCCCAGTGAAGTGGGCGAGCCACCAACAGCTGAGACTGTAGCCCACAAAGCCAGTGACCAGGCCCCCGGCCCCCAGCACAAGAAGGTTGGGACAGTGCTCCCCATTCCCCGGGAACAAAGCTCAACTTTAGAAGTCATGAGATAGGCTTAAAAATGAGCAAAATCAGAAGAGAGCCCTAACCATAGAGAGCTACTATGGTGACAGGAAGGACCAAAACACAAACTCAGAAAAGGACAACAATGTCAATATATCTACATGTGAAGTCTTAAATGGGAATATGAGTTGGTCTCAAGCCCAAAACCCCTTTTTGGAAGAGCTCAAAAAGAATTTTAAAAATCAAATAAAAGAGGTAGATAGAAGTAAAATTGGGAAAAGAAATTAAAGTCATGCAAGAGAGAGTCAACAACTTGCAAAAGGAAGGACAAAAAATTGACTGAAGAAAACAACTCTTTAAAAATAGAATTGGCCAAATGGAAAAAGAGGTACAAAAGCTAACTGAAGAAATTCCTTAAAAATTAGAATTGGGCAAGTGGAAGCCAACGACTCCACGAGACATCAAGAAGCAGTCAAACAAAATTTTAAAAAAATGAAAAAATAGAAGAAAATGTAAAATACCTCATTGAAAAGACAACTGAACTGGAAAATAGATCCAGGAGAGATAATTTGAGAATTATTGGACTGCCTGAAAGCCATGCTTAAAAAGATCCTGGACAGCATCTTTCAAGAACTTATCAAGGAAAACTGCCCTGGTATTCTAGAACCAGAGGGTAAAATAGTGATTGAAAGAATCCACATTTTCTGAACAAGATCCCAAAATGAAAGCTTCAAGGAATATCACAGCCAAATTCCATAATTATCAGGTAAAGGAGAAAATGCTTCAAGCAGCCAGAAAGAAACAATTCAAATATTATGGAGCCACATTGAGGATTACACAGGATTTTGCAGTTTCTACATTAAAGGATCAAAGGACTTGGAATATGATATTCTGGAAAGCAAGGGAGCTTGGATTACAACCAAAAATCAACTGCCCAGAAAAACTGAGCATAATCTTTCAAGGGAAAAGATGGACATTCAATGAAATAGGGAAATTTCAAACTTTCCTTATGAAAAGATCAGAAGTGAACTATAAATTTGATCTTCAAATATAAGACTCAAGAGAAGTATAAAAAAGTAAACAGAAAAGAAAAAAAAACAAGAATAACATATTATTCAATGTGGTTAAACTGTTGACATCCCTACACAGGAAGATGATATATGTAACTCTTGAGAACTGTATCTCTATAAGGGCAATTAGAAGGAGTATACATAGACAGAACATGTGGCTATAAGTTGAATTTGATGTGATGATATAAGAAAATTAAGGGGTGGAAAAAAATTTTACCGGGAAAAGAGGAAAGGGAGAGGCAGAATAGGGTAAATTACATCACATGAAGAGGTACGAAAGACCTATTATAGTCTGAAGAAGGAAGGGAGGGGATGAGCATTGTTTGAACCTTATAGGGAGTAACATACACATTCAATTGGGTATAGAAATTTATCTTGCTCTGTAGGGAAGTAGGAGGGGAAAGAGGAAAGAAAACAGAGGGGGAACTGAGATAAGGGAGGGAAGGTTTGGGGAGGCAGTGGTCAGAAACAAAACACTGGTGAGGATGAAAGAAGAAAGGAAAGTTGAACAGGGAGGAAAATAGGATGAAGAGAAATGTACAGTTAGTAATCATAACTGTGAATGTGAGTGGGATAAAGTCTCCCATAAAACAGAAGCAGATAGCAGAGTGAATCAAAAACCAGAATCTTACAATAAGTTGTTTACAAGAAATACATTTGAAGCAGAGATACACAAAGTAAAGGTAAAAGGCTGCAGCAGAATAAATTATGCTTCAGCTGAAGTAAAAAAAAAAATAAGCAAGTGCAGCAATCCTGATCTCAGACAATGCAAAAGCAAAAATAGATCGAATTAGAAGAGATAAAGAAGGAAACTATATCTTGTTAAAAGGAACAATAGAGAATGAAGCAATATCAATACCAAACATATGTGCACCAAGTGGTATAGTGTCCAAATTCTTAGAGGAGAAGTTAAGTGAATTACAAGAAGAAATAGATAGCAAAACTACACTAGTAGGGGACTTCAACCTCCCCCTCTCAGAACTAGATAAATCTGGCCACAAAATAAACAAGAAAATTAAGGAAGTGAATAGAATTTTAGAAAAATTAGATATGCTAGACCTCTGGAGAAAATTGAATGGGGACAGAAAGGAATATAGCTGTTTTCAGTGGTACATGGCACCTACAGCAAAACTGACCATGTATCAGGGAATAAAAACCTCACAATCAAAATGCAGAAAAGCAGAAATAGTGAATATATCCTTTTCAGATTATGATGCAATAAAATTTACATGTAATAAAGGGTCATGGAAAGATAGATTAAAAACTAATTGGAAACTAAGTAATTTAATCCTAAAAATGAGTGGGTCAAACAACAAATCAAAGAAACAATCAATAATTTCATCAAAGAGAACAATAATAATGAGACAATATACCAAAATTTATGGTATGCAGCCAAAGCAGTACTTAGGGGAAATTTTATATCTCTAAATGCTTCCATGGATAAAATAGAGAAAATGAATTGAGCATGCAACTAAAAAAGCTAGAAAGAGAACAAATTTAAAATCCCCAATTAAATACTAATTAGATGTTCTGAAAATCAATGGAGAGATTAATAAAATTGAAATTAAGAAAACTAGTGAGCTAATAAATAAAACAATGAGCTAGTTTTGTGAAAAAAAAATCAAGTAAAACAGATAAAACTTTGGTTAATTTGATTAAAAAAACGAAGAAGAAAACCAAATTACCAATATCAAAAATGAAAAGGGTAAATTCACTACCAATGAAGAGGAAATTAAAGCAATAATTAGGTGCTATTTTGCCCAACTGTATGTCAATAAATCTGACATTGTAAGTGAAATGAATGAATATTTACAAAAATATAAATTACCTAGATTAACAGAAGAGGAAATAAAATACTTAACTCAGTTTTGGAAAAAGAAATTGAATCAATGCACTCCCTAAGAAAAAATCTCTAGGGCCAGATGGATTTACAAGTGAATTGTACCAAACATTCAAAGAAAAAATAATTCCAATACTTTATAAACTATTTGGAAAAATTAGTGAAGGAGTTCTACTAAATTCCTTTTATGACACAAATATTTTGCTGATACCTAAATCAGGAAAAGGCAAAACAGAGAAAGAACATTATACACCCATTTTCCTAATAAATGTTGATGCAAAATTTTTAAATAAAATATTAGCAAAGAGATTACAGCAATTTATCATGAGGATAATACATTAATACCAGGTGGGATTTATACCAGAAATGCAGGAGTGATTCAACATCAGGAAAATCATCAATATAATTGACCATATCAATAACAAAACTGAAAAAAATCATATGATTATATCAATAGATGCAGAAAAAGCTTTTGATAATAAAAGGACCTATTCCCATTAAAATATTAGAGAGCATAGGAACAAATTAAGATTTCTTTAAAATGATATATAGCATCTACTTAAAACCATCAGCAAGCATAATATAATCTAGAATAATAACAATATTAATAACATTAATAATAATAATGATAAGCTAGAAGCTTTCCTAGTAAGATCAGGGGTGAAACGATGCCCATTATCACCACTATTATTCAATATTGCACTAGAAATGTTAACTTTAGCAATAAGAGAATAAAAAGAAATTGAAAGAGTTAGAATAGGCAATAAGGAAACAAAATTATCACTCTTTGTAGATAATATGATGGTATACTTAGAGAATCCTAGACAATCAACTAAAATACTATTTGAAATAACTAACAACTTCAGCAAAGTTGCAGGATATAAAATCAACCCACATAAATCATTAGCATTTCTAAATATTACCAGCAAAGGCCAACAGCAAGAGATTGAAAGAGAAATTCTATTTAAAACAACTGTAGACAATATGCAATTTTGGGGAATCTACCTGCTAAGATAAACCCAGGAACTATATGAACACAATTATAAAACACTTTTCACACAAATAAAGTCACATTTAAGCAATTGGAAAAATATCAATTGATCATGGGTAGGCCAAGCTAATATAATAAAAATGACAATTCTACTTAAATGAATTTACTTATTCAGTGCCATACCAATCAAACTACCAAAAATTTTATAGAGCTAGAAAAAATAATAACAGAATTCATCTGGAAGAACAAAAGTCAAGAATATCAAGGAAATTTATGGAAAAAATGCTAAGGAAGACGGCCTAGCCATACCAGATCTAAAACTATATTGTAAAATGGAAATCATCAAAACTATTTCATACTGGCCAAGAAATGGAGTGGTGGATCAGTGGAATAGGTTAGATACACAAGACACAGTAGTAAATGACTGCAGTAATCTACTGTTTGATAAACCCAAAGACTCCAGATTCTGGTTTAAGAACTCACTATTTGACAAAAATTTCTGTGAAAACTGGAAAATAGTATGGCAGAAACTAGGCATAAACCAACATCTCACACCATATACCAAGATAAGGCCAAAATGGACGCATGATTTAGACATAAAGAGTAATATCATAAGCAAATTAGGAAAGAAAGGAATAGTTTACCTTCAGATCTATGGAGAAGGGAAGATTTTATGACCAAATAAGAGATAAAGAACATTATAAAATGCAAAATGTATAATTTTGATTTTATTAAATTCAAAAGGTTTAGCATTAACAAAGACAATACAATCAAGATTAGAAGGAAAGCAGAAAGCTGGGAAACAATTTTTACAGGCAGTATTTCTGATAAAGGCCTCGTTTCTTAAATATATAGAGAACTGAGTTAGATTTATAAGAAGGTAAGTCATTCCCCAACTGACAAATGGTCAAAGAATATGAACAAGCAGTTTTCAGATGAAGAAATTAAAGCTATAGTCATATAAAAATGCTCCAAATAACTATTGATTAGAGAAATGCAAGTTAAAACCACTTTGAGATACCATCTCACACCTAATATGATAACAAAAGGAAAATGATACATGTTGGAGAGGATAGAAGATGGAGGATGGTTGAAGAGGAAAAATTGGGATACTAATGCATTGTTGATGGAGTTGTGAACTGATCCAACCATTCTAGAGAACAATTTGGAACTATGTTCAATGGGCTATAAAATGGTGTATATACCCTTTGAACCAGCAATACCACTACTAGGTCTGTATCCCAAAGAGATCATAAAAAAGAGAAAAGGACCTACATGTGCAAAAAGTATTTATAGCAGCCCTTTTGTGGTGGCAACATAATGCAAATTGAGGGGAAGCTCATCAATTGGGGAATGGCTGAAAAAAAACTGTGGTATATGAATGTAATGGAATATTATTGTGCAAGAAGAAATGATGAACATCAGATTTCATAAAAAAGCTTGGAAAGACTTGTATGAACTGATGCAAAGTGAAATGAGTAGAATCAGAAGAACACTGTATAGAGTATCAACAAACTGTGTGATGATCAGCTATGAATGACTCAGTTCTTCTCAGCAACACAATGATTCAAGACAGGTACAAAGGACTCATAAAGGAAAATGTTATCCACATGCAGATAAAGAACTGTTGGACTCTGAATGGAGGTTAAAACACATTTTTTCCCACTAATTTTAGCCTTTTTTGTGTTTTTTTTGGATGTTTCTTCTTTCACAACTGTGACTAATACAAAAATCTGTTTTACATGATATTATGTGTATAACTTACATCAAATTGCCTACCATTTTTGAAAGAGGGAGAGGGATAGAGGGAAGGAGAAAAATTTGGAACTCAAAATCTTGTAAGAATGAATGCTAAAAACTGTCCTGACATGTAATTGGGAAAAATAAAATATTATTAAAAATAAAAAAAATTAAAAGGTGCTGACCTTGAAGGAAGAACCAATAGGAATGCTCCTGTAGGGTAAGTGGCATACCAAACCCATAAAAATATTTATAGCAGCTCTTTTTGTGGTGGTAAAGAATTGGAAATTGAGGGGATGCCCATCAATTGGGGAATGGCTAAACAAGTTGTAGTATATGAATGTAATGGAATGCTATTGCGGTAGAAGAAATGATAAGCAGGTAGATTTCAGAAAAATCTAGACAGACTTGCATGAACTGATGCTGAATGAAGTAAGCAGAACCAGGAGAACGTTGTACACAGTAACAACAACATTGTGTGATGATGAACTATGATAGACTTAGCTCTTCTCAGCAATACAATGATCCAAGACAGTTCCAACACTCATGATGGAAAATGCTATTCACATCCAGGGAAAGAACTACAGAGTCTGAATGCAGATGAAAGCATACTGCTTTCACTTTTTTGTTTTTTTCTTTCTTGTGGTTTTTCCTTTTTGTTTTTGATAATTTGTTTTCATAATGAGGCGAATGTGGAAATATGTTTAACATGATTGTACATGTATAATCTATATCAAATTGCTTGCCTTGGTAAGAGGGAGAGGAGGGAGAGGGTTAGGGAGTAAAGGAGAAAAAATTTGAATGCAAAATCTCTTAAAAATGAATGTTTAAAACTATCTTTACATATAATTGGAAAAAATAAGATACTATCAAATGGAAAAAAAAGAAAATGATCTGTATTTCTGAACCTACATCCTATGGAGTCCAATGTGCACTCAGTGTCTCAAACCTGGCCTGCTTGACCCTAGCGTGCACCTTTCCTGAGATTTTTAGCAATTAAAAAAATCTAACTCATAAACACACATGAATTAAGAGGCAAATGGGGCCTAATGACTTGACATTTCTGGCTATAACTTTCATGAATGTGGTGAAATGGAAGCTAGGAATTACTTCCATAATATAAACCTAGGATCATATATGCCCTGACTGAATGCACCATAAGAATACTTTAAGAATATACTTTAATAATATTTTAATACTTTGATACTTTAAGAATACTTCAGGCTATTCAATTGCAGATTTCCAGTTGACTTGGTCAAAGTCAATAGTTATTTAAACTAGGTCTTTATGTGTTGTACAAATGAAGTTGATTAAATGTTTTTTAGACTTTTTTTTATTATCATACAGAAAATTCATATTTCTGAACAGTTAACAGGACATATTTCAACATTCTTATTAACAAAAAGTTAATGCTGCCCATAAATATGTATTTCTGATCACATGGCCCATTGTTCATAGAAAATGGCTATTTTATTCTGTTCTATATAGACCAAGACATTCTCTGTACAATTCTCTTTGAAGACCAAGTTTTCCCCTTATACAATCTCCCCCAAAGTTTTTCCTTTACTTTCCCTTACTCTTTCTTTCCTCTCCTCTCTTTTCCTCTCCTCTTTCTTCCTTCCTTCCTTCCTTCTTTCCTTCCTTTCTTCCTTCTTTCCTTCCTTTTAGGGACTATGTATCTTTATTTCATTCACCCCATGCTATACGTTATGGGAATCCTTTATCTGAATGTCTTTGAGTCACACCAAGCCAAGGGAATGGCCTTATGCCTGCAGATCGATCTCTTTTATCAGATGGGATGAGCCTAAATTGAATGTTGAAGCTAGTGGAGCATGAAAACAAGATGCCTTCTATGACTTGGCAGCCGTACGAGGCCTGAGGAGTAGTGCACCTCATCTACCCCCCTTCCTGGTGCTGTCAGATTAGTTTGCTACAGAGCTGGGAGTAAAGAGAGAGTGGGGGCTGCCATCCACAGCACTGAGGATAAACTTTTTCCAGCCTTCTCTCTGCTGGGAGAGCAGCTAATGGGGGAACAAACAGATGAATTGGCATTTGTGCCAGTGCACTTAGGCATGACAGCAGTAGGAATGAAGCTGATGTATGAGCAATTTGGTAGAGGAAAGTAGTTGCTGAGCATTAGAAAAGAGCGTGGAGAGAAGGGAAACGTTAGAGCATGGGAAATTTGGGGCAGTGGAACCCCTGGCATGTGTGTGTGTGTGTGTGTGTGTGTGTGTGTGTGTGTGTGTGTAGTGCCATCTTCACAATTGTTTGGGTTCATGATTCATTCTATTCCACCATAAATCAGATTTAGGGAACTTAGACATACTGGTAACTGTTGGATTCAGTGTGACACGGACCATCTGAAGTCTATCAGCTGAACTTGTTTCTAGTTTCCTTCTCCAGAGACAGAAAGATGGGGAACATTGGGCTTATGCAGTAACTAACTGGTAGTCAGATTGAAGATGAGCAGCAGGCCTTATGGTCTAGGCAAAGATCCTTAGGATGGGCATTTTGTCTAGTGAAGAGTTTAATTACATGAAATAGAGCACCAAAATCCAAACCGTCATAGCATTATCTAGTGACAGAATGACCCAAATACAGAATATCTTTGAATGTAGTTTATATTCCTAAAATTGGGTATTTTTGAGTGACAAAATGTATGGCTATACACTGGAAAATAATTATATAAATTGCCATAAAATATTTAGTGAGAAAATATTTTATGTTGTTTTCTTATGTTCTTTTCAATTCAAGTGAGCATCACAGAATCATAGACTTTAATAGGTGGACAGGCATTCAAAAGCCATCTAGTTCATATTTGAACAGAAATCTCTTCAAAATATGCCTGACAAGTAGTCATCCAGGCTTTCCTTGAAGACTTCCGGGGATAGGGAACTTATCACCACACAATGTAGCCCATTCCACTTATGGATGACTGATTGTTAGGAAGATTATCCATAGATCAAGTTGAAATATGTGCCATGAGGAAGAAAATGTTAAATCCTCTGGAGTCAGAAGACCTGGATTCAAATTTCACTTGTAACACTTCTTACTTGTGTGACTTTGGGCAAGTCAAGTGACTTTCATGGATTCTCAGTTTCCTCATCTGTAAATGAGGGGTTTGGATCAGGTAGCTTCTGAGGTCACTTCTGGCTCTAGAACTATGAAGTATGGACATCCCTCCAAATGTTTGAAAATAGCTATTGTGTCTCCCCTAAATCTTTTGCTTCTCTAGGACAAATATCCCTGGTTGGTTTTTTTTTTTTTTTGGTCTTATATGGTATAGATCTCATATGCCATAGATAGATTCAAAACCTTTCACCATCCTAATTGATCTCCTCTAGACACTCTCCAGTTCATCAATGTCCTTTCTAACATGTGGCACCCCAAACTAAACATAATAAACAGTGATGATAGAAATAAATAAAAACAGGAATGCAACTATGGAATACATTTAATGTGTTATATCAGCAGACTTGGGGAAAAATGAGACTTTTATTGGACTAAACTGGCAGGTACAAACCCCAGGTTTGATTAAAATCACATTGGCAATGTCACATGGGGCTTAGACTAATGAAGCATCATTAATTACAATGTAATTTATAATTCAAGATGGAGGGCTCTCAATATGGGGGCATCTGGGTAACCGTTCTCTTTGGCTTCATGTTAATCTATTAAGTGAATGTATGGTCTGAATCTTACAGGACATCCCTGATGTTAAGAAAATAATGTATTTTTTAAATAAGGCTTTACAAAATGAATGTTTTATTAGACCATGTGTCCTGATTTGGAGTTCAGAAAGTGTGATCAATGTAAGGATATGTAAAGTGAAGGATATTAGGTTATGGTCCACTTCAGGCAATAAGAAGTCAGGACATGTAGGAATGAATCACAGCTTTGTCCCTAACTAGCTGTGTGACCTTAGGCACCTGTTTCCCCTCCCTGAGCTCTTTTTCTCATCTATGAAATAAAGGGGCTGAACCAGAAAGTGTCTAAGGCCTCTTCTAACTCTGACTTTCTGTGAATTTTGCCTTTGGTAATACTTCATACACCCTTTTCCTTAACCTATAGGTACCTATGATTACTTCTTTACTTCAGTGGGTAAGTGACACAGTGGGTCTGGAGTCAGGAAGACCTGAGGTCAAATATAACTTCAGAGATTTACTAGCTGTGTGGCCCAGGCAATTCATTTAAACTCTCAGTTGTAATGTGGGCATAATAATAGCACCTACCTCCCAGGATTGGTGTGAAAATCAAATGAGATAATATTTGTAAAGTGATTAGCACAGTGCCTGGCACATAATAAGTGCTATATACATGTTAGTCATTGTTATTATTGTTGCTATTGTTATTATTAATAACATTATTATTACATACATCCATCATGAAGTTTCCAGGCTATCTGGGGCCCTCAGAAGTGTTAGCCCATTTACTTCTAGCCTTATACTCCAGATTTTTCTGACTGTTTCAGTAAAATGGACCTATTCTACATCTAGTTTAGCAGGATCTTGCTAAGTGATTGAAGCTAAGTATGTTAAACTAATTTATGAGAGTATGCTAATGGATCTTAATGGCTTAATATTTCCCCTAAATACCTCCTCCTTTCAATTGTCTCCGATTAATCTCAATCAATATTTTCAAAACCTTAGACCAAAGGAGTGAGTACCTGAGGAATTTCAGGTCCTGGAGCAAATCCAGGAAGGTATTTGTAGGCTAGGGGGTAGGATTCCTCCTCCCCATTCCACTTATGATTGAAGCTGGTGTCACCATTCTGAAATCACATCTACCCATCCAGTACTCACCATGCAGATCAAAACTGAGCAGCATTGTAGGAATAAAATGGTAGCTAGTCTGCCAACTTTGAGGGCTGACTTGAGAAAACAGAAGGGAGGGACTGTGAGGCTTTGAGGTTGAAGTTCAACATTATTCTGAGGTTGAAGACTCCAAGGAGAAAATGTGGTTGCCATCCTTTATGGCTATGCTCACGGGAAAGCTGACATACTACAAAAGGGAAAGGCAAGGCTCCTAGGGTTACACCTAGGTTGTGATGATTTGAATCCAAAGGTTTTGCAGGAGCAGAAGAGGGCAGCAAAATCCCCAGCAGTCTGGGGTAGTAGTCAAGTTGTGGCTAGTTGGGTGACTGTCACTTTGAAGGGGTTCTTAGGAAAGGCAAGAAGAAGTAAGATCCCAGGTTTAGAGGTGGAAAGGGGCCTTTGAGGTCATGAGTCCAGCTCCTTCATTTTATAGATGAGGAAAATGAGATCTAGAGAGGAAAAGTTACTTATCCAAAGTCCCATAGATAGTAAATGGCAAAGCCAGGGTTCAGACTCAAATCCTCTGTGACTCCAGATCTAGTGCTTTTCCCATTGAACTCCATTGGTGTGAATCTCCTTTATCTGATAGGATGAGCCTACACCACTGCTTTGCTGCTCAAGGGGAACTATAGACAATGCTATCTCTCTCACATCCAGAAACCTGCCCCTTCACTCTTTAGGATGATGCTGTCTTTTCTGGGGAACCACTTCATTGTCTTGGCAACAATGATTCAAAATAAAGTTTCCTTTCTTTTAATTATATTTTGTAAGCCTCTATTATTTTATTTTTAAGTTTCGTTGATGCCACTACAATCACGTCGAGACATTATCCCTCTTTCCCCTACCACAACCACTTCAGTGAGACAGTACAACCCATATCCACAGAGATTTTGACTGACAGCACACTCAACATTTCATGCCAATAGTCCCTTACCTTTCAAATGAAAGGAAAAAGCTATATGTTTTCATCTTTTCTCCAGGAACAAGGCTGGTCATGCTAATTGCATGAAATTTGCCTTGGTTGGATTATTCTTTTCATTTACATTTTTGTGATCAATGTGTATATTGTTTTGTATGTATTTCACTAGAGATTCTGATCAAGGTAGAGGATCATAAAGAGTGAAGAGCTGAATTGCAGCAATGACCTTGGGGTACCTGAGTGGGAGTTATGATACCTGGAAAGCTAGCTGAGAACTGGGTCAAACAGGGTCATGAAGGGCAAACCAGAACTGGGAAAACAAGAGGTCTGAGTCCAACTCCAGCAAAGAATGGAGGGTGAGTAGGGATATTTTTCATTTTCTCCTTGGATGCTTAGAAACTAGAACAGTAGTAGGTGCTTAAAAATGCTTGTTGAGTTCAGTTGAGGTCAAGTAGCACTTATGAAGTGCTTGAAGGCTTACAAAGCGCTTTAAATATAATATCTCATGTTTTTGTTGGCCTGTTTCTTTCACTGTAAAATGGAGATCATAATAGTACTTGCCTCAAAGGGTTGTTAGGAGGATTAATTGAGATAAATTTGTACAGCACTTAGCACAATGCCTGGTATTTGGTAGAAGCTTAAGAAATGCTTATTCCAGGGATCCGCCATCAATGGGTGGACCCAGTGCCATGATGCAGATTTTTGTGAAGACTTTGACTGGGAAGACCATCACCCTTGAGGTTGAACCATCTGATACTATTGATAATGTCAAGGCCAAGATGTAAGATAAGGAAGGTATTCCCCCTGATCAACAAAGATTGATTTTTGTGGGCAAGAAACTGGAAGATGGTCAAATTTTGTCTGACTACAACATTCAGAAGGAGTCTACCCTTCTTCATCTTGTTCTGAGGCTTCGTGGTGGTGCCAAGAAGAGAAAGAAGAAGTCTTACACCACTCCCAAAAAGAACAAGCATAAGACAAAGAAGGTTAAGCTTGCAGTTCTGAAGTACTATAAGGTTGATGACAATGGCAAGATTAGCTGCCTTTGACGAGAGTGCCCTTCTGATGATTGTGGTGCTGGGGTCTTTATGGCTAGCCATTTTGACAGACATTATTGTGGCAAGTGTTGTCTAACCTACTGCTTCAACAAGCCAGAAGACAAGTAAATGTATATGTGTTAATAAAAAATAACTAAAAAAAAAAAAGAAATGCTTATTCCCTTATTTGATTCTCAAAACAAACAAACAAAAACAAACAAACCCTGGCAGGTAAGTCTATTATAGCATACTCATTTTACAAATGAGGAAATTGAGAAACAGAGATTAAATCACTTGCCTAGGGTCACACAGAGAGTAAATGTATGAGATAGGACTCAGGTATTCTTGACTCCAAGTATAGCACTTTATCCACTGTACCACCTAGCTATCCAATTACACTGGTATAATTGACCCTATAACGCCAAATCAGAGGCTCCTGGTAGCATAGTGCTCAACCTGAAATCAGGAAGACCTGAGTTCAAATCCAATTTCAAACACTAGCTGTATGACCTTGGGCAAGTCATTTAATTTTTGTTTACCTCGGTTTCCTCAGTTGTAAGATTGGGATAATAATAGCCCCTACCTACCTTGCAGGCTTATTGTGAGAATCAAATTAGATAGTTAAAAATAAAACACTTAGCATAGTACTTGTAGTAGGTGCTATATAAATGCTTATTCCCTTCTCTTCCTTTCCCAATTGTTATTCTGTCTCCCTGTCTCCAGTCATCCCTTCCCAATAGGGCTTCTGTGAATGCCCAATCCTTTTGACCAAACTGGGAAGATCTGTCTACCATACTCTCCTCGGTTTCTTAAAGAACTAGGGTCTGAGTAAGCCCAAAACAGGGAAGCAGGAGTCAGATCATGCAAGGTTTTGGGTGCTGGATTGAGGAGTATATTCTTTATTTTTGAGGTAGTAGGGAGCCACTTTAGGTGGCTTCTGATTATCCTTCCCTTAATGCTGTTTTCATTATAAATGTGGGTATGGAGAATGACTTATTGTGCCACATTATATTCATCATAACTCTTCTTTTTTCATTCCAAGGACACTAAGGTGTGCAGTCCTAACCTGAGAAAGAAGAAGTCATAATGAAAAGAGTTCCACCCTTGAGGAAGGCTCTGGGGCAAGGTAATGCTATCGATTCCCACATGATGAGAAAATGAAGAAGGATGTAGCACATTGCATTCTATTGATCCAACCTGTTAGCAACAGTGGCAGGTCACTTTATCCTCCCCAAATACTTCCTGAGAGCTACATGAGGAGGAAAGTAGGCTCTGTGGGAAGATGCCTCTACTAGGAGACAGGTAAAGAGGGAGTGAGATACAGAGAGGGGAAATAAATGAAATAAGAGAGATGTACAAATACAGGGAACAAGAAACTCCTTTCTTGACTTTCTTTCTTGTTTGTTAGCTGGAGTGTTCTCTCATATGTGATATACTTGGAACTGCTCCCTGGGACCTCACTCTTCTAACCACTGCTTACTAGGCTGTACCCTTACTGCCTGATCTGCCCAAGGCAATAGCAAAAAGGGACAGAGGAGGGAGGTAAGGGAGACAGATAGTTCCTTAAGTTCTATAGGAAAGGAAAAATTTCTTTGGTCTTCCCCAAGAAGCCCATTATGTGATATTTGGGGCAAAAGGAACATGCACTTATCAACTCCTACCATCCCAAAATATTAAGAATAAAAGATACTTTTTAAATAGGAAAAAAATAAAAATCAGAGGCAGCTGATAGCACAGTGGATATAGTGCTGAGCCTGGAATCAGAAAGACCTGAGTTCAGATCCAACTTCAGACACTAGCTCTATGACCATGGGCAAGTCATTTAACCTTTGTTAATTCCAGTTTCCTCAACTGTAAGATTGGGATGACAGCACCTACCTCGCAGGATTATGGTGAGGCTCAAATGAAATATATATATATAAAAAAAAACAAACAAACAACACAGTCTCAGAGTCTTGTCTCCTATGCATCAAGTTGGAGAACTGTTGTCCTTGGAAAAAGCAAATGTCATTTGGTGCAGGAAAGCTAAACTACAGAGAGCATTAAGAAGGTAATGGTTAAAAACACTTGGGTGATGACTGCCCTCTGCTGGAGGAGAACTAAACTACAGAGAACAGTGAAGCAGAGAATTGAGTGGGAAGAGGCTTGAGTCACTAAAGACAGAGTTAAAGGTGAGGAACACCTGTGGATGCAATGTTGTTAGTGTGTGGAGGAGAAAGAAGCTGCTAGCAACTAATGTGGTGACAGGATCTGGCTCTTAATAAGGTGAGGGTGGGGCAGAACTTACCTATTTCTCCTGGACTGCTAACCAGGATAGTATTGTAAATCATAGCGCAAGTTTTTGAGGAAGAGTGGCCCACCAGGGAGTTTTGTTACCTTTTCTTTTGGGGGGCAGGGGATTCAGATGAGTGGCCTCATTTTTTTCTCATTAACTTTTAAATAAAACTATCTGTGATTTGAACCTTGTGTGCTTACAAGGAGAGTGGATGAATATTGTTGGGAAATGCCAATTGCTAAAGCTCTAAAGTTACCTGGGTCAGAACAGTGAGTCAGAGAAAGGAGATGTCCCAAAAAGCATATCAAGGTCCTTGGGTCAGGAGGAATTCTTTTATATAAGGTTTACATATATAAGAACTTTGGAACACATGACCTGCTATATATATATATATATATATATATATAGTAAGGTACAATGATTACAATGATTCTCTGATGTCTCAGCATGACATGAAGGTGACATTGGGTACTTGAAGTCTGTGCCCATGGAACTCAAATTCCAAAGCCAACTAGAAAGGATTAGTATGGGTCCAGCGATAAACTCCATATCTACTGTCCCAGAACATCCTAGCTAAATTTGAAGAGTCTGACCTTCAGGATGGTGAACTTTGACACAGTTACTCCTCAAGATGAGCTAATTGCTAAGTTATAGAGGGATTACAGCAATGATGGAAGGCGTATCCAGAACATGAAATTATGATTCCTTGCTGGACTGACATATCATGGGATAGACAGGGATTTCATTGATATAAAGAACTTTCAGCTTAAGAAAGTCTGAGGGTAGCACCTTGTCTGAAACTTAGAGGCTTGTGAAGAGTGCTAAAAGGTTAAATGATTTGCCCAGGGTCACACAGTCAGTATGTGTGACCATACTGGTTCCTCAGTGTGGTTTCTTCAAGACCAGCTGTCTATCTATTGTGCAATCTTGCTTCTGATATACCATGGTCTGAATGGAAATTCTGCCGGATAATTTCTATTTTTACTTGAAGTTAACACGCTAATTTATCTTTCAGTTTGGATTTTTACCTTACGACTGAAGCTGGACAAGTGAAAAAAGTGAGCTGGAGCAGAGGCAGTGCCCATCACTCAGTCAGCCTCACACAGAAGCACCCGCCTTGATCAATAATTAAATATTTAGTTGATATAATTAATAGGAAGGAAAGAACCTTGATCCACAGAAAGGATTTTATAAGATTTTAAAAATCTGAGTAGAAATTCTTGACCTTATTGTGAAAACAAACCTTTCTGAAAGGACTTGGAAATCAGTTAATAGCGTGGAAGAGGAGACGGCAACGTTAGCCTCAGGCCATGGAGTATTCCCTTGATGAGCCAGTATTTATGAAACACTGCTAACACCCAGGAATCTAGACACTGGTTAAAAGAATCGTGGTAAATTCCCTGCTGAAGAGCTTTGAAATCTCTTCTTATGGGAAGGAAGACATTCCCTGCTTTGTTCTAGGGCATTTGAGATATATGGGACGCCACACCTTACCCTCTCCTTCAGGGAATCACCTGAATACCAAAGCAGCAACTCTCTCCCAGCAAAGAACACTTCTCAAAGGCCCATTGCTTATGGGTTTAGAAATGACCTCCAGGGAAAGCAGTCAAACAGCAGGATGCACTATGGAAGACAGAAGATTTCTCATACCTTCAAGCTCTCTGAGCCTTAGAAGGCCAAAGCCCATCTAAAGTTGGGCCCCTGAGATATTTGTAAAGTAAGCCACAACTGGCAGAGCTTGCACTCCGTCTTCTGTTCTTAACCTGTGAAGGTTTGCATTTATAACACTAATTTACATACCCCTTTCATTTTGGCAAAGTGTTTTACAAACAGCATCATAGGATCACAAAGAGAGCTAAAATGGAACTTTGAAGGCTTTCTAGTCCAATCTCTACTTTTCCTTAGCTATCCATAACAGCAACCTTGTGAGGAGGGAACTATAGGGTCTTCATCCCATTTTATAGATGAAGAAACTTAGGCTTAGAGACAAAGCAACATGGTACAGAGAAAGAGCATTAGATTTAGATTTAAAGGACTTGGGTTTGAATCCCATCTTTGCTGTTTATTTTCTATGGGACTTAGGGCAAGTATCGTCTATTCTCGGTCTATTTCTTCATCTGTAAAACTAAGGCATGGAATAGGTGGCTTCTAGGATCCTTTCAGCTCTACATTCTATGGTCATATACCATATGCCTTCTGCCACTATCTCCTTCTTTACTCTTGTCTTACATAATGAGGTAGCCTTATTCCTTACCAAGGCTAACTCCTCTACCTGCTCCAGCAAACCCACTCCAGTTTATTTTCTCCAACAGGTTGTCCATTCTGTCATTCCTACTTGATCCTGGAATGCTCTCTCTGCCTTTTGCTTACTAGCTTCCTTAGCTTCCCTTAAATCTCAACTAAAAATCTCATCTCCAAGAAAACTTTCCAAAGCCCTCTTAATTCTAGTCCCTTCCCTCTTTTAATTATTTCCCATTTATCCTGTATGTGTGTATGTCTATGTGTATATGTATGTGTATATATGTGTATATATGTGAATATATGTATATGTGTATATACATACATGTAAGTGTATATGTGTGTGTGTTTTTCTTTTTGTCTCTCCTGACTTAGACTGTAAGCTCCTTGAGGTCAGAGACTATCTTTATGCCTCTTTTTTTGTCTCCTCAGTGTTTAACACAGTGCCTGGCACATAGTAGGTACATAATGAGATCAATGTTTGTTGACTGACCAACTGGTCCTATTTACTAAGGCTCATACAACTAGTAAATCACAGGTTTTCCCCAACAGAAAGGCAGTACTTTAGGCATGCTGACTCTTTTTCGCATTAGCTTGGATGAGAGAAGAGTCTCAGAACTATTGTTTTTATGCTGCTTACTTTTTTACCTAAGAAACACAACATCTCTATTCCATTAGCCTGTGTGCTCCCTGAAGCAAGGACTTTGTTTATTTTTTTTTCTTTTTGCCTTGTTTGTATCCTAAGTTCTTAGCATAGTACCTAGCTCATAGTAAGTTCTTAATAAATGTTTGTGCACTGATTGGTAGGTATGATTAATGTCTGTGTCTATAATTTCAGTAGTAATTGGACTCACAAACTCATTGTCCTAGAAGAGCAGTTTCTAAAGTGTGATCCAGAGATCCCTGGAAGACCTCAAAATGCATTCAAAACTATTCAAAACTTGTCACAATAATACCATGACATTTTAGCTCCTGATCTGATAAATATCAGTAGGTACAATCCACATAAACAAATGCTCTTTAGGGCCCTCAGTAATTTTTAAGAGTGTAGAGGTATCCTGAGATTAAAAAAAAAGTTTGAGAACTAATGTCGTAGAATAATTGAAAATAGTTGCTAGACCTACACTCCTTAACCACAGAAGGGAGAAATGAAGGAAGTATTTAATCAGCCAGCAATAAAGATGTCACATTACTCTGACTTGCCTGTTACTGAAAGCAACTGAGTTACTAGAAGCAACAGCGGCACAGTGGGAAGAGAATGGCACTTGAAGTTAAGAGACCTAGGTACAAGTCCCAGCTTTGTCCCTGGCCCACTGTTGGCCAGGTTCACTTCCCTGAACCTCATGAAATGTCAGTCAGAAGGAACCTCAAAATCCATATGGTCCAACCCGACCCATACAGGATTATCTTAAACCACATCCTCAAAAAGCAGTTTTTTATCTGTTTCTTGAATGCTTCCTGTGTCAAGGAGCCCATTACTTTCTATGATGGAAGTAGCTCATTCCACTTTGGACAACTCTATTAGGAAGCTTTTCTTGACATGAAGTCTAAGTTTGCTTCTTTTTAATTTCTACCCATTGTTCCTGTTTCTGTCCTCTGGAGCCAAACAGAAAATATGTACTTGATAATCTTTCAAGTACTATGCCCCCTTTATGTTTTCTTTTTTGCATGATAAGCATTCCAGTTTCTGCCAACACGATTTTCCACGGCATAACCCTTAGTACCCTTGTCAACCTGGGCACCCTCTTCTTGATGCTCTCTAGTTCATCAAAATCTTTCTAAAACATATTGGCCAGAAGTGAACATGAAACACTCAGATATGGTCCAAACAATATAAAGAGACTATCACCTCCTTTGGTTTTGGACACTAGGTTCTCTTAATGGAGCCCAAAATTATAATAGCTTTTTCAGGGGGCAAAGGAACTGTTGACTCATTTTGAGTTTATAATCCATTAAAGCCTTCAGATATTTGTCACATAAACTAACTTCTCCTATTCTATCATGGAGTTAGGAAGTCCACTGATTTTAACCTCACTATATAATTTTACCTATTAAATTTTACCTATAATTTGGTATAATACTTGTAATTCCTATTTTATAAGGCTCTTGCAAAGATCAAATGGGATGATGTATATAAAGTCTTTTGTAAATTTTAAGTGCAATATAAAATATAAGCTATTATTATTTTTTAAAGTTTCCTTCTGGACACACACACATAATTTTTTTTTCTTCAAATACATAGAAATTTTCTTAATTTAAAATATACCCTTTCTATGAGTCTTAGTTTCTTCATATTAAATGAGGGAATTGAAATTTTGGGGGTCTATGATGAAGATCTATACAGAATCAAGGAATTCAAAGAATGTAGAGTAGAAGGAACCTTAGGTCATCAGGCTCAATTTCTATATTTTAAAAAAATTATTGATAGTTTTTATTTTTATACTACCTGTTTCCCACATCTTCCCTTCCCAGAGAGCACTCTTATAACAAACATGAAAAATAAGAAAAAAGTAACAGTTTAGCAAAACTAATCAAAATATTTAGTAAACTCAGCACATTAGACAATGCTCCATATCCATAGTCCCTCACCTTTGCAAAGAAGGAAGGACAGTGCATTTTCACACCTCTTATTAGGGCCAAGATTGGCCTTATAATTTCAAAGCATTAAGTTTAGATTGTTTTATTTTTATTGTTCTTTCTGCTTACATTGCTGTAATCGTTGTGTTCATTGTTTTCCTAATTCTCCTTTCTTCACTTTGTTGTTGTTGTTTGGTCATTTCAGTCTTGTCCAATTGTTTGTGACCCCATTCTGGGGTTTTCTTAGCAAAGATACTGGAGTGCTTTGTCATTTCCTTTTCTAGCTCATTTTTTATAGATAAGGAACTGAGACAAACATAATTAAGTGACTTGCCCAGGGTCACATAGCTAGTAGGTGTCTGAGGTTGGATTTGGACTCATGAATAGGAGTCTTCCTGACTCTAGGCCCAGCACTCTATCCCCTGCGCTACCTAGCTGCCCCTCTTCACTTTACATCAGTTCATAGAAATCTTACCATGCTTCTCTGTCCTCATGTTATTAATTATTTCTTACATTGAACTAATATTCTATTATACTTATGTACTTGATTTGAGGAGCATCCATAAATATTTTGGCAAACATGGGGCTTTTCTTATCGTTAACTTCTTAGGAATATTTGCCCAGCAGTGAGATCTCTAGGTCAATGGGGTGGTGTTGGTATGCATTGAAATCTAGGGAAGAAAAACAATTCATTTCAGGTCACATAATTAATAAGTAGTAGATGGGACTTAAATCATGCTTTCTGATTCTAGTGGTATTTCATGGTGGAGGGGAGAAAAAGAGAGCCAGGTGAGAAGCCCTTCTGGCTATGTGATTCTGAGGAGCCTAGCTACCTGGATGCCATTCCTGTGTGCTTATGTTTATGTCTGTCTATGTATTACATATTTCTGAAGAGCTCTAGGGTTATGCTGTGAGATTCCCAAAGTTTAGGGTATGAATGAATGAACAAATGAATGAAAAAGCATTTATTAGCACTTACTATGTGCCTAGCAATGAAATAATTACTAATGATACAGAAAGAATTCCTGCTCTATAAGGGTTCACAATATAATTGGGGAGACAATACATATAAAAGGGTTCAACTATAGTACAGAGAGAAAGACCTAGAGATATGGAGGGTGCTTTGGAATGTCTGCCTGAAGAATGAATGGTGAACCTGGAAGAGTGGGGGAGTGGGCGTAAGGTTCAGAGTGATGAAAGGGTTCTGGATTGCATCCCACAGATCTGGGGCTGGGGCTGGGGTTAGTATTCAGCCAGGAGGGGAAAAGGAGAAAGGGAGATAGGCAGGAAAGTTGGGACTGAATTCTCTGTAGTCTAGGGGAGGGATAGAAGGACTGGAGAAAAACAAAGGGCTGTACAATTATGACTTGTTTTCAAAAGATCAAAAACCATGATCATTGATAGTACCTTCTGACCAGTTCCCTTATTCTCTTAAGGAGATCTGTGTATCTCCATTAGGGGCAGCTAGGTGGCACAGTGGATAGAGTGCCAAGTCTGGAGGACCTGAGTTCAAATCCAGCCTCAGACACTTACTATCTGTGTGAGCCTAGGCAAAAATCACTTAACCTTGTTTACCTCATTTTCCTCATCTGCAAAATGAGCTGCAGAAAGAAATAGCAAATCACTCCAGTATCTTTGCCTAGAAAACCCCAAACAGAGTTAGGACGAGAGACAGTACTATAAAACAATTGAACATGCTAAAGATCTCTTTTGATGGTTTATCAAAGGCTATGGCAGTAGAGTGAGGCACAGGGTTCAATAGGCCTTACTGAGTTGGAAAAACTGTGTTTACAGGCTTGATAATATGCCATGTCTTTCAGCCAGGAACCAACCTAGTTTCTGTATGATGGGAGAGGCTCATCAGACAACTATAAGACCATTTCCTAAGTCTTCACAAAGAATCTGCATGCTTTGATTTACCAAAGGTGTGCATAGACAGTCAGGCAGATGATTCAATAGACTCTGAGATGAAATGCTCCCTTAGAGCATGCTGGTGAGCTCAGCCCATGCTTTACATAGCCCTAAATATATATATATATATATATATATATATATATATTTTTTTTAATACAATAAATAAGTAAACTAACCCGGATAAAATCATGGCTCCTTGAAGTACTGGTGGTGGGAACATCTGGACATTGTACTCTGACAGGACCACAGAAGTAAAGCCGAAAGAGTCCTCAAAGTCCAACCCCATCATTTCACATATGAAGAAACATGCCAATTGGTAACTTCTTTTTTTCCTTCCTTGTACATGCTCAAATTTTCAGAGCAGGAATTTAGGATGACAATAGAAATCAAATTTAAAATCGAGTAATTGGTCAACTGTGTGGTGAAATTGCTTTTTTTGTATTCCATTACAGTTCATGCACCACAATTTAATTGCATTTGCCCTACAGTCTTCCAATTAAAATAGTGCAGAAATAAGCATTTTTGAGTAGACACAGCACTGTTACCAAATTCACACACAAAGGCAGAATTTGAAAGCATTTTTCTAGCCAGAGTATTTATGGCTCCAGAGAAGACATTTCTTTTTTATTGGATTTAAGACAGTCTGGTGCCCATGTTCTACCCACAAGAGCTACCTAATTCTAGCAAAGTTACCCTGAGGAATACAAGCAACTCAGCTGAGAAATGATCGAGTTTCAGGCTGCAGATGAAAACTATCACCAGTATGTTGTGATCACAGGGAACCAAGGCCCTGAACAGAGAGATAATTTGGTTTTTATATTTCTTGGATTTACCTAGGTATTCCTCATTACCATCCTTTTCTATTTGTGCACTGTGGTGTGGAGATGCCTCTAGTTTCTTGAAAACAATGCCAGGAGAGTACGGCTCCATGATATCCTACCAAGATGGAAGAGTTTTGAGTATGGGCCCAATGATGTTTGTGTTATCCAATGACCAGCCTTACTCAAATTATATCGGGGGAGAAGTCTTGCCAAACCTCAGAATCATTTTCCATGGTAGCTCTGCCCAGTGGCCTGCAACCTTTGGAATTTTCCTAATTACCTGGATCAAGATTATCCAACCCTGACAGGTCTTACTTATGACTAATTTAAAGTCATTGCTGCTTGAGTTTGGTAGGATCACAGATCTAGAATTGAAAGTTGACCTTAGAGGCTATTTTAGTCCAACTATCTCATTTTTGTAGAGGAGGAAACAGAATGCCATATAAGTTAAGTGCCTGACCCAAGGTGCTAAGTGTGGGATTTGTATCCAGGTATTTTGATACCAAAGCAGTGGGGTCTCACTACTTTGGTAAATGTTTAAAAATGGAAATGTACATAAAGTTTAATCTGCATTATTAATATTTCCTCCATCATTTTCCAAGTCTACAAATCAATAAAATAAGGAACCAAGCCCTGATATGTGTTGGACTCATTTCTGAAGTATAAGTGCTCACATTAAAAAATGAATAATTGATTTTCCTCAGAGGGTACAAGCTGGCTCCAGCACAGCCCTTCTCCAGAGAACAGCTCTCTTTTTACAGCATTGTCTTGCTTGCTGTCACAATAAATGAAAACACATGAGCACTGCCCTAAAGCCTCTCAGGTGAGCTGGTCACTTGACGAAGACACGAAAATGTAAGCAAAAGGGTAAATTATAAGTACGTCGTGCATTCTAAATGCATGTCATTTATAGATGTTTGTTCTAATCCTGCCTAACTTTCTCTATGGTTGTTGTTTAGTCATTTCAGTTGTGTCCAACTGTTCCTGACCCCATCTGGGGTCTTCTTGGCAAAGATGCTAGAGTGGTTTGCCATTTCTTTCTCCATCTCATTTTACAAATGAGGAAACTGAGGAAAACAGGGTTAAGTGACTTGCCCAGGGTCACACAGCAAGTAAGTATCTGAGACCAATTTTGAACTCATGAAGAATAGGTTTGTTTTTTTTTTTTCTGGCTCCAGGTTCAGTGCTTTCTCCATTGCACCATCTAGTTGACTCTTGGTTATAACCCTGGACAAATTTTTTTTAACTTTTTAAAAACTTCTTCATTACTGGGAAAGGTTTGGTAAATTGTATCAAGTTGCTGGACACTATAGCTATTCAGTGGAGCCTGGATCACCAGAGGACTAGAATTTTAGCTTTGGATGGAACCTAAGAGGTCATTGAGTATGTCATACCTGAGAAAGAATCATCTCCATAGTATATATTTGACAAGGGGCCATCCAATTTATGCTTCAAGTCATCCAGTGAAGGTGAATTTGCTACGCCCCAAGTCATTCCATTCTACTTTGGGATAGTTCAGACTGATAGGTAAGATCTCCTAGTTTCCTAGCCTTTTTTGAAATTTCCACACGCTCCCCCCCACCTCTCTAGCTTTTCTTGACATTGTTCTCTTCCTACCTGTCTGACCACTTTTTCTCAGTCTTCTTTGTTGTATTTAGTCTCTTGACCTACAGTCCCACATCACCAGCTATTTTTTGGACGTGAACTACATGTCCCATAGACACCTCACATGCAACATATGCAAAACAAAACTCATCTTTCCGTGAAAACAATTTCTTCTTTGAAACCTCCCTATTACCTCAATGGCACTACTATCCTCCCAGTCATCTAGTTTCATATTCTCAGTGTCCTTCTGTAATCTTCATACTCAGTCACCCTGTACATCCAATCTCTTGCCAAATCTTGTTGTTACTACCTTCATATTACACAAACACACACACACACACTTATATATAAGACATATACATATATAAATACACACATATATAATACATGGGGCAACTAGGTGGTACAATGGTTAAAGTTCTGGGTCTGGAATTGGGAAGACTCATCTTTCTGAGTTCAAATTCAGCCTCAGATACTTACTGACTATGTGACCCTGGGCAAGTCACTTAACACTGTTTGCCTCAGTTCCTTATCTCTAAAATAAGAGCTGGAGAAGGAAACGGCAAAACTTTCTTATCTTTCTTATCTCCAGTATCTCTGCCAAAAAAAACCCCCTTCAGCAGTCAGAAACTGGAGTAAGCAGGCCTTTCAAGCTGATAAATGAAAAAAAAATAGCTGGACAAGTTGTGGCATGGGTTGTGATGGAATGCTACTATGCTATAAGGGATGATGACCTCAGTGATTTTGAAGAGACATGGACAGACTTGAGTGAGGTGGTGGGGGATGAAATGAGTACAACCAAGAGAAAATTGTATACAGTAACTGCAATATTATTTTAAGAACAACTTTGAACGAATAAGTTATTTTGAATATTATAAATACCCAAATTAACTATAAAGGACATATGAAGAAAGATACTATCTGCTTCCAGAGAAAGAACTGATAAATAAAAGTGTGTATAGAATAATTTTACATACATACATACACACATATAGATACATACACAAAAAACTATTTGGGTCTAATGGTAGCCATCTCTAGAGTGGGGGGGAGAGAAGAAAAAAATAAATTTACATGAGAATTTTGTTGTGTATTTGAATGGAACAGCATATTGTGCATAGTAGATTTGTGCAATCATCTTTTTATTGTACTATGGTATGGAAATGCTTGTTTTATTCCATAAATTAAAAATAAAATTTAAATTTAAAAAAATTTAAAAATAAAGAAAAAGAGACTGAATAACAAATATATGTAGTTATAGCTATAGCTATATTTCTATCTATCTATCTATCTGTCTATCTACCTATCAGTACATCCATCTATCTACTCATATAGTCCACCCCAGTTCAGGACTGCAGCACTTTTACCTAGACATTTATGGTAACATTTTAATTCATCTCCCTGCCTCAAGTCTTTCCTTGATCTAATACATCCTCCTCTTAGCTACCAAAATAATTTTCCTAAAGCACATAGGTCTGACCGTTTTACTTCCTACTCATAAACTCTAGCAGCTCTCTATTACCTATAGGAACAAATATAAAATCCTCTGTTTAGGATTTAAAACACTTCATGACAATACTCCTTTTTATCTTTCAAATCTAACACTTTATAGTTCTACTTAGTTTTCAATCCAGTTACTCTGTCCTACTTCCTGCCATTCCTCAAAAAGAACTCTCTAACTTTGTTTTCTTTGCCTTTGTACTTGTTGCATGCTCTTCTTTCTCACTTCTGCCTCAGTTTCCCTGGCTTCCATCAAAGACTCAGTATAAGTTCAGCCTTCTATAAGTGGGTCTCTCCTGGTCCCCTCAATTGCTATTGCCTTCCCTATTGCCATCCAACTACTTTGTATATATCTTGTAGGTGTCTAGTTATTTACATGTTATTTCTCCCTTAGAATGTGAAGTTTTTGAGGACTATTTTTGCTTTTCTTTTTGTCTCTACTTTAATAAACGCTTGTTGACTGACTGACTTTTCCTACTTCTCTTCTGAGTCTAAGCAAAAGAAGACAAATCCTTCCTTCACATAATCTAATCAGATATTTGAAGATAACTATCACTATCTGCCCTAAGTCTTTCATTCTCCAAACAAAATGGCCCTAATAAAAGTCTTCTCACCCAGTTCCTTCCAGTGGTTTGTATATACCATGGTTTCTAGTCCCTTTTTGATGTATTGATTTCCTCCTCTGGACACACTCATCTTTCTCCTGAGCTCCAATGCCATATCCATAATGGTCTGCTATACAACCGTAGTAAGAGTTTGGATTGGATCTTCAGGCTATTGCAGCTGCATTGGCCACAGCCCATCTTTTGCATCACTTGTTTGGCTTACCCCCACCTAGTTCTTGGAAGGCAAGATTCTTTGAATTATAAAAGGATTGGCCTGGGGGCAAATAGGGGATCAGAAATGCTTTCCAGAGCTCAAGAAGCCTACTTCCACCAGCTCCAGACTGCTGAAGGAGAGTTGTGTTTTTATAACCTTCTTTATTCTCATATCATGTGTTTTTAAATTTCCAACTTTAAAGTAAGTTCAACTGGATTTTTATGGTTGACAAGTACCTTTGCATTTTAAATGAAACAGAACAAAAAACAAACAAACAATGAAAACCCCAAAAAACTCTTGAACCTGCTGGACTAAGCCAAAATTAGGCTTATTCCTAAATGTCTCCACCTAGAAGTCCCTTAGGCATCTCAAATTGAATATGTCTAAGATATATCTTCCCCTAAATCCCTCCCTCCTCCTAACATTCCTAGTTTTGTTGAGGACAGAGACATTTACCAGTCTCCCAGGTTCATAACTCACATCATCCCTTCTATCCTATCAGTTTCCAAAGTTTTCAGCATCTCTTTGATATATTGATTTCCTTTGTTTCCTCTTTACTCAGACCAAGAGCAAGCTGCCCTCATTCCTTTAGACTATTAAAGTAGCTTTTTGATTGGCCTCGCCACAACTAATTTCTCCCTTCTCCAAACCATCTTCCAAATTGAGGCCAAATTAATGGAAATTCCTAAAGTACATGTCTGACTATGTTACTCTTCTGCTTAAAAAGCTTCGGTGTCTCTCTATTGTCTCTAAAATAAAATGAAATAAAAACTCTTTCATTTTGCACTTAAAGCCCTTTGCTCATTTGCTATCTGCTTTCAGTCTGTCTTTTCAGGCAGATTATGCATGACTACCCATGAAGATATTCTACATCATAGTCAAACTGGCCTACTACATGATATTCCATCTTCTGTGTTTGTACACAGACTGTCCTCCATGATCTGAATACTCTCCAGTCTCATCTTGGACCCTTGGAATCAATTTCTTCCAAGGCTCAGACTAAGTGCCACCTCCTTTTCTGATTCCTCCAAATTGTCCTCACTTTATATTTATTTGGTATTGTGAAAGGGCCTCTGATATTGTTTTCTTGAGTGGTCCTGTTTTTCAGAGATGAAGCCCCCCGAACTAACTTAACAATGATCTGAAGTCTGCTTGCTCATCATTTCTTATGGCACAATAGTATGCCATTACATTCATATACCACGATAGCACTTCTAGGGCTATATCCCAAAGAGGTCATAAAAATGGTAAAAGAGCCCACATGTATGAAGATATTTATAGTAGCTCTTGTTGTGGTGGTAAAGAATTGGAAATTGAGGGGATGCCCATCAACTGGGGAATGGCTGAACAAGTTGTGGTATATGAATGTAATGGAATACTATTGTGCTATAAAAAATGATAAACAAGCAGACTTCAGAAAAACCTGGGGAGACCTGTATGGACTAATGCTGAGTGAAGTGATCAGAATCAGGAGAACATCATACACAGTAACAGCCACGTTTTGTGATGACTAACTTTGATAGATTTTGTTTTTCTCAGCAATGCCAGGATCTAAGACATCTCCAAAAGTATCATGATGGAAAATGTTATCCACATCCAGAGAAAGAACTATGGAGTTTGAATTCAGATTGAAGCATTAATTTGCTCTTTTTTTTCCTTCTGTTTTGTTTTGTTTCTTCTTTCTTGTGGTTCCTCCTATTGGTTCTAATTCTAACATGACCAATGTGAATATATGTTTAATAGGAATGTATATGTGGAGCCTATATCAGATTGCACACTGTCTTGGGGAAGGAGGGAGGGAAAGAGGGGGAGAAAATTTAAAACTCAAAAGTTCATGGAAGTGATTGTTGAAAACTAAAAATAAATTAATTAATAAAAAAATTTAAAAATAATACTTCAATGTTTCAAAGATCTGTCATTCAGGGGGGATTTCCACCATCAGTGTAGGTCATCATCCCTCTTTAACTTAGCAGACCATCTTTAAGAATTTCCTTGACTGAAAAAGACATGACCCTGGGGCTATAGCATTTATGAGCTCTCCCAAGTTAGCTCTAATTGAAGAACAGATAGACAATCCATCCCTGAGTCAGCCCTCAAAGTCTTTTCAGCTTGGTAGCATATGCCAGACCCCAGCTCTGTTAGCATTATTTTCAAGAATCCAGAGGTCATGCCATAATGAGGCTTTAGAGTGCAACTTTAGTGGAGAGGATGAAGATGATAATGATGATGAATTGCCATTTTGTAGCACTTTCACCTGAAGTCCTACAGAATTGTCTTGGATCATTGTATTGCTGAGAATAGCTAAGTTATTCATAGTAGATCATCATACAATATTGCCATTACTGTGTACAATATTCTCCTGGTTTTGCTCATTTCACTTTGCATCAGTTCATGTAAGTCTCTCCATATTTTTCTGAGAGCATTCTGCTCATCATTTCTTAAAGCACAATAATATTCCATCACAATCATTGTACAACACTTTGTTCAGCCATTTTCCCAATTGATGAGCATCTCCTCAATTTTCAATTCTTTGCCACCACTAAAAAGCTGCTATACAAATTTTTGTCGACATAGTCCTTTTCCTTTGTGTTTTATCACTTTGGGGTGTAGACTTAGTAGTGATTTTGCTGGATCAAAGGGGATGGATAGTTTTATAGCCCTTTGGGCATAGTTCCAAATTGCTCTCCAGAATGGTTGAATCAGTATGCAACTTTACCAATAGTACATTAGCGCTTTAATTTTCCCACATCCTCTCCAACATTTGCCATTTTCCTTTTCTGTCATATGATCCAATTGGACAGGTGTGAGGTAGTAGCTCAGAGTTATTTTAATTTGCATCTTTCTCATCAATAGTTATTTAGAGAATGCTTTTCATATGACTATAGATAGCTTTGATTACTTTGAAAACTGCCTGTTCATATCCTTTGACCATTTATCAATTATCATTATCAATTTATTTCTATAAATTTGACTCAGTTTTCCATATGTTTGAGAAATGAAGTCTTTATAAGAGAAACTCACTGTAAATTTTTTTTCCACAGTAAGGATTACCAACTATGTATTTCTCTCCACCCTATTTCCCCATTTATTCTATTCTCCCTCTCTCCTTTTACCCTGTCCATTCTCAAAAGTGTTTTGCTTTGGACTTTTACCTCTGCCAAACTGCCCTCCCTTCTATCAGCTTCTCCTCCCTCTCTTATCCCTTTCCCTTCCTACTTTCCTGTATGATAAGGTAGATTTTTACACCCAAATGAGTGTGTATATTAATCCCTCTTTGAGCTAATTCTGATGAGAGTATGGTTCTTGTGCTCCCCTCTCTGTTTCCCCTATTTTCCTCTCCACTGTGAAATCTCTTTCAGACCTCTTTTATGTCAGATAATTTATCCCATTCTACCTCTCCCTTTCCCCCTTCTCCCAGTGCATTCTTCTTTCTCATCTCTTAATTTTATTTTTTTTATAATCATAGCATCACATTCAACTCATACATCTGCTTTCTGTCTATGTAAACTCTTTCTAACTGCCCTAATAATGAGAAAGTTTTTGGGAGTTGTCCTTATGTTACTTATTCTTGTGTTATCCTGACTGTGGCTCCATGATACTTGAATTGTTTCTTTCTGGCTGCTTGCAATATTTTCTTCTTGGCTTGGGAGCTTTGGAATTTGACTATAATATTCTTAGGGATTTTCATTTTGGGATCTCTTTCAGGGGATGATTAGTGGATTCTTTCAATTTCTAATTTGCCATCTAATTCTAGCATATCAGGGCAGTTTTCTCTGATAACTTCTTGGAAGATGATGTCTAGACTCTTTTTTTTTAAATCATGACTTTCAGGTAGTCCAATAATTCTTAAGTGAATTCTCCTAGATCTATCTTCTAGGTCAGTTGTTTTTCCAATGAGATATTTTACATTTTCTTCTATGTTTTTTAATTCTTTTCATTTTGTTTGAGTGTTTCTTGAGGTCTCATAGTCATTAGCTTCCACTTGCCCAATCGTAACTTTTAAAGAGTTATTTTTTTTCCAGTGAGCTTTTGTACCTCTTTTTCCATTTGGCCAATTCTATTTTTCAAGGCATTCTTCTCTTCATTGGATTTTTGTGCCTCTTTTATCATTTGGCCTATTCTGTTTTTTTAAGGTGTTATTTTCTTTAGTATTTTTTTTGTGCCTCCTTTATCAAGCTATTGACTCTTTTTTCATGAGTTTCTTGCACCAGTCTCATTTCTCCTCCCAATTGTTCCTCTACCTCTGTTACTTGACTTTTAAAATCCTTCTTGAGTTCTTCCATGGCCTGAGACTAATTTTTTTTTCCCTTTGAGGATTTGGATCAAGAATTTTGACTTTGTTGTCTTCTTCTGAGTATGTATTTTGATCTTCCTTGTCATCATAGTAACTTTTTATGGTCAGAATTTTTTTCTGTTGTATGGTCATTTTTTCAGCCTATTTCTTGACTTGTAACTCTATATTAAAGTGGAGCTCTGCTTCCCAAACAGAGGGGGCACAGTCCCAAACTTCAGGGTTTGTTTCGTGTTTTCAGAGGTAATTCTGGGGACTTGTACGTTTTTGGCTCTTCCTAAGTGGTATGATCTAGGGAGAGGTGTGTTTACTACTATCCTGTACTACGCACTGGTTTTTGAGTGATAACAAGCACTCTGTTCCACCCTGGAACTATTACCAGGGTCCCTGCTCCCCTGTGGCTACAACCTGTGCTGTGCTAGTGCTCCTCTTTGTACTGGGACTAAGACCCAGGACTGTGATCCAGATCCATAGGCAGTGCAACAGAACTTTGCCCCTGCTGCCAGTAAGGCAACTCCTGTAAATCTTCTTCTGACCCTTTGTCCAATCCCTTTACCATCTGTGGTCTGAGACGTCCAGAAACCATTGCTGCTGCCACTGATTCAGGCATCCCAAGGCCTGCTCCTGGTTTGCTGGGACCCAGTCTGTGCTGGCTTGGCCTGTGCTGGACTGTACTCCTCTATCACTCTGATGCAACAGACCTTTCCTTTTAACCTTCTAAATTGTGTTGGGCTGGAACATTGTTTCGCTCCATCTTTTTGTGGGTTCTGTGACTCTAGAATTTGTTTAGAGTCATTATTTAAAGAAGTATGGAAGGGTTTTTGGGAGAGCTCAAGTGAGTCCCTGCCTTTACTCCACCATTTTGGCTCCACCTCTACCTCCAGAATATTCTAGTTCTGTTTTTTTAAGGCATTCTTCCCTTCAGAGAATTTTTGTGTATCTTCTTTCAATTTGGCCAATTCTGCTTTTTAAGGCAGCATTCTTTTCTGTGAATTTTTGTGCCTCTTTTACCACTTGGCCTATTCTGTTTTAAAGGTGTTATTTTCTTCAGTAGTTTTTGTGCCTCCTTTACCAAGCTGTTGACTCTTTATTTCATGATTTTCTTGCATCACTCTCATTTCTTTTCCCATTTTTTCCTCTACCTATCTTATTTGATTTTTAAAATCTTTGTTAAGCTCTTCTGGGAATTCTTTTTGGGGCTTTTTGGGCTTTTTCTCTGAGGATTTGGATGTAGCAGTTTTGACTTTTTTGTCTTCTAATTTTATGTTTTCATCTTCTCTGTCACCAAAGTAACGTTCTACTGTCAGGATCTTTGTTGTTGTTGTTTGTCCATTTTCCAGTCTATTTCTTGAATTTTAACTTTATATTAAAGTTGGTCTCTGCTCTTAGGGTGGAGGGGCACTGTCCTAGGCTTGAGGATTTTGTGCAGTTATTTTCAGAGCTAGTTCTGGAGGGCTTGTAAGCTTCCAGTTCTTCCAAAGTGGTATGATCTAATAGGTGTGTTTACTCTTATTCCAACCTATGTCTTGTCTGTGAGCAACCACAAACACTATTTTCTGTCCTGGAACTGTGATCAGAATGCCTGCTCTCCTGCAGATATAATCTCTAATGTGCTAGTTCTCCTTTTTGTCCTGGGACTGCAATCTAGTATTGTTACCCAAATCTGAATATGGTAATAAAATCAAGTCCTGCACACAGTGTCATGAAAGAGACCCCTGTAGTCTCCTTCTGACCATTTGTCTGACTCCCTTACCCTTTATGGCTTGAGACCTCAACCATTAATGCTGTTGACTTAGTCACCTCTAAGGTCTGCTGCTGGTTTCCTGTGGCATGGCTTACGCTGGTATAGCCTGCACTGGACTGTGCTCCACTCTCATCCCAATTCACTTCTAAGTTGTCTTGGACTGGAAAATTGTTTCACCACATCCTTTTATAGGTTGCACAGGTCCAAAATTTGTTTAAAGTCATTTGGAGGGGAATTTAGGAAGGGTCTGGCAAGTCCCTGCCTTTTCTCCACCATCTTGGCTCTGCTGCCTCTTGCATCATTATGGGGTTGGAGAATGAGAAGAATTTAGCATCCTAAACATTGTAATCATTTACCTGGCCATGAGACTCAGATGCTAAGGAAGGCAGACAGTGGGTCTATCAATATCTTTCCTCAATGCAATCCTCTCAGCCTTCCCCAGCAGTCTGTCCTTCCCTAACATCTCTAGATGAGAAAATATTATTTGGCCACCAACCCTTAATGAGTCAGGCCTCCATAGTGATTATTAATCAATTACTGTCAAAGTTAGGACCTGTTTTCGTCAACAAAGCCAGTTCCCTTCTGTATTTGCTACTTCCTTATTCCTTTAATCAAGGAGCTATTGTGAACTAAATCTTAGGCTTGAGTGGAAACCTAAATGAGACAAAAGTAAAATAGATCTTAATGCTGGCCTTAATTTTACTGAATTTTAGAGCCAAAGGGATACTTAAAGAAAATTCCATCCACCAGGGAGGAAATTGAGGTTCCAAAATGTTGGTGACTCACTGAAGGTTGGGTAAGACAGCAAGGGAGGGGTGGAGTCTGTCATTAAAGGTACAGAAATCAGGATCCACAATTTACTGGAGATAGTAATCTCTATGGACAATTAAGAAGATAATAGATAAGGGTGTCCCAAGGCACTGGGAAGGACTGAAGATGTGGCTTCACTTGAGTCCTGAAAAATTTTGGATGGCCAAAGAATTTTCCATAGATTTTGAAAGGGTACTTAACGTTAATGTGTTCCTTTAGTGTCTCTTCATGAGATGGATATAACCCAGAGTTCTTGAAGTTGAATGCAGTGGGAGATAGGTCCTGACATGCTCCAGGAAAGTGAAAAGGGATTGGGGAGGGACTTGGCAAAGAATTGTCTTTCATTTAGGAATTGTCCTAGCTAAGGTCAACTTAGCTTATGAAACAGAAGACTGACCTCCAAATAATGACTATTTTGGGCCACAGCAACACATGAAGACTATTTGTTAGTGCCCTGGAGAGTTTTGATCCATAAATGTGGAGAGAGAAATTGGTCAACAAGAATAAATTAAGTGCTTACTATGTGCTAGGCACTGTACTAAGCACTGGGGATACAATGGAAAATAAAAAATAGTTCCTGGCCTCAAGGAACTCACATTTTAAAGAGGGAGATAACATGTAAATAAATAGGTATAAGTTAGCTATTTAAAAAAGTACACAGAAGGTAATCTCAAAGGGAAAGGCACTAGTATCTGACAGTATCAGGAAATGCCTCCTGAAGAAAGTTGAATTTGAGCTGAGTCTATAAGGAAGCCAGGGAAATTAAGAACAGAGGTGAGGGGTAATAGCATTCTACATATAGACAAGGTCATGGAAAGATTTAGAGATTGTACAAGGAATGGAAAACAGGGTAGTGAAAGTGAATTGTAAAGTATGTGGAGGAAGCTAAATTGCAAGAAGACTCAAAAGGTAAGAAGGGGTCAGGTTGTGTGGAGCTTTAAAGAATAAATAAATAATTTTATATTTGATCTTAGAAGTAATTGGGAGCCACTAGGATTTACTTAGTAGCAAGATGACATGGTCAGACTTTAAGAAAGTCACTTGGGCAATTGAATGGAGGATATTAGAGTTGGGGGTGGGGACTTGAGGCAGGAAGATCAAATAGAAGGCTATGGCAGTAGTCCTGGTGAGAGGTGATGAACTAGGATGTTTGCTGTCAGGAGACATATGAGAAATGTAAAGGAAAAAATGATTTAACAATTGATAGGATATGTGGGATGAGGGAAAATTAGAATCAAGGATGACTCAGAGGTTTTAATCCTAGGTGGCTGGAAGGATTGTAATACCTTTGATAATAATAGGGGAGTTCAGAGAAGAGCAGGGTTTTGGGAAAAGATAATGAGTTCTCTGAGGTACCACCTCACACTTATCTTGGCTAATATGACAGAAAAGGAAAATGATAAATATTAGAGAAGATGTGGGAAAATTGGAACACTAAGGCATTGTTGATGGAGTTGTAAACTGATCCAACCATTCTGAAGAGCAATTTGGAACTATGCCCAAATGGCAACCAAAGTGTGCATACCCATTGATCCAGCAATACCACTACTAGGTCTGTATCCCAAAGAGATCATAAAAAAGGGAAATGAACCCACATGTACAAAAATATTTATAGCAACTCTTTTTGTGGTGGCAAAGAATTGGAAATTGAGGGGATATCCTTCAATTGGGGAATGGCTGAACAAGTTGTGGTATATGAATGTAATGGAATACTATTGTGCTATAAGAAATAACAAGCAGAATGATTTCAGAAAACCTGGAAATACTTACATGAACTGATGCTAAGTGAAATGATCAGAACCAGGAGAATATCATACACAGCAATAGCAACATGATTACTTATGATAGACTTAGCTCTTCTCAGCAATACAATAATTCAAGACAATTCTAAAATTGTCTAAATTCTAAAAATGTCTAAAATTGTGATGGAAAATGCTAACCACATCCGGAGATATATGGAGTCTGACTGCAAATCAAAGCATACCATTTTCACTTGTTTTTTTTTTTCTTTCTCATCATTTTTTCCCTTTTATTCTGATTCTTCTTTCAAAACAACTAATGTGGGAAAATGTTAAATATGATTATACATGTATCAGATTGGTTGCTGTCTTAGGACGGGGGAAGGAAGGGAGGGAGAAAATTTTGGAACTCAAAATTTTACAAAAATGAATGTTGAAAACTATCTTTACATGTAATAGGGAAAAATACTATTACATTAAAAGATATTCCAAGAAAAACAAAACGTTGAGTCTGCGATGTCTATGCTTAAGTTGGGTATGTCTAAAAGGCAACTGGTGATATGAGACTGAAGGTCAGTAGAGAGACTAGGGATGGCTGTATAGATCTGGGAATCATCAGCATAGAGACGGTAATTGAACCCATGGTAGCTGATGAACTGAGTGAGATAGTATTGGATAAAGCTTTGGTGGGGGTAGAGGTGGGGCAGAGAGATACCCACATGGATGAAATCAAAGCTTTTCTAAACTATTGTCAAAAATATAAAAAAGCACTATAGTATCATGGATGGGATGCTGGACTTAGAGTCAGGAGGCACACGTTCAGATTCAACCTATGACATATCATCTCTTTGACCATGGACAATTCAGTTCACTTACTGAAGTCTAGTTTCCTTATCTGCAAAATGTGGATAATGACACCTCTATGACCTAACTCACAGGATTGCTATGAATCTTAAATGTGTTAATACATTTATAAGGTGCCAAATAAACACCAGTTTTTAAGATTATTTAAAGACAAAGAAGGTGTCAGTAACTAGCAGACTAATGTTATTCTCAAATTATCAGTGTTGTGAATAGAAACCTACTTTGCCCAGTGTCATGAATATGCCCATTCTGAAGGGATTTCAGTTGACTCCCTATTTTCCATGGTAAAAAAGAAGATTGGACAAACACCTGGGAAACACCAACATGTGACTCTATCCCTGCCACCACCTCAATACTATGTTTTCTGTTATCTAGGTTATTCTCTGGTAGTTTTGTTATTCTAAGTCATAACAAGATAACATAATTACACGTGGTAGTTGCTCAGGAAATCCATGTTGAATGATAAATGAGTGAATGTGTCTGTGAAAAAGATACATCACAACTGATTGAGCTCTTGGATGTAGTTACCTAGGAGTAATGTGGTTTTGTGTAAGGGGGGTAGGAAGCAGACTTTGAGCGGAAGGGGTGAATTACGTATGGAGATGATTAGTGATAGTTATGCTAAGGAAAAAGGAGGAAAGAAAATTTAAAAAGTATCAATGAAACATTTCTTAAAATATGCAGAAAAGGGCAGAAAGAAGTTCGGAAGGGGATCCATACAAATAGGGTAACATGGATACCACTAGGTTAATTTAATATGTATTTTAAAAATATGGAACTTATCAAAGATATTCCTGCATATATAATCTTCTTTTTTCTTTTGTGTGGAAACGTTCATATTTGTTGATGTGTGTCAAGTTCATTAAAAAAATTAAAAAAAAACCTTTCCTTCTGTAAGCAAATGCTTTCTTTAGGGACTCACAATAGACCAACCTCAGAATCTCCTTCACTAGCCTATAGCTCTTCAGGGGCAGCAGCCCCTGCCCCAGCTTCTAAGAGATGTCAATACCTTGTGAGGTTAATCTTTCATCAATGTGTTTCCATGTGGCTCTGACCCAATAAAATTAAGTACATTTCTCGGCAACGGTGACTCATCAGAATACTTCTGAACTCCCAAACTGACACATTTCCAAGTGAATGTATCATCAGTGAGCTTTGAACACAACCAAACAGTACCACAGTGCCCCTTCCTCTTACCCCAAATTAAGCTTTCACAAAACCTGAGAGAAGCCTGTATTCACACATTTATTAAGAGGATGATAAAAACAAAATGAGGAAGAGGAAGAGATCCAAGGTGACATAAATGAATAAAGCATCTTTAATTGAATTGAAAGATAGGTTAAACACCATCTAATAATTTATTTGATACAGTAATCACATGCAGTATTTTCAGCGAATAACTCCATCTTTTATTTTTTTTCCCCATCAAAAAATCTTGCCTGGAATGTACTTATTCCACTTCTACCTACTTAGTATTACTTTCTACATGAAGCCTTCCCATACTTTTCCCATTAATTTACTACCCCCTCTTCTTAGTCCTCTCTTCCTTTCAAAATTAGTTTATATTATTTTCTATGTGCCTTATGTTTGCTTATCTGTGTTGTACATGTTCCCATAGCTGAACTAAGGAAAATATTGTTTTACTTTTATCTTGGTATTCCTATCCCTCAGTACACAAATACTTAATAAATATTGAATGGAATTGTATCTTATCTCAGGGGTAAAGCCTACATTTGGGCACAGCCCATATTCAGACTCATACAGTTTAGTTTTGGCCTCATAAAGAGGAATCATTAACAGACCTGAGGTGATTAGAGAGAATGGCCCTGAGTATTAACCTCCATTCAATAATGTCTCTTGTCAATGGTTCTTGCCTATTTGAACAAATTATGATTATAACCTCTAACTGAATTATATGGTCCCTTCTATGAGTGATGGGATTAACCCATGATTTAATAATATAATTGATAGAAATTTTTTAAAAAATCATGCAAAAATAGATTGAACTCACAAATTTAGACCTTGTCAGGAATGAAATAATATGGAACTTATATTCAACTAAATAAACATTTATAAAGTATTTATATACTATATATATTTATAAAGTATGTATATATATACAAAGCATTATGCTCAGTAGTAGAGATATAAAGATGAAAAACAACATATTGCTTGCCTTCAAGAAGCTTACAGTCTAACATGAGACTGGATGGGATGATGATAGCAAAGGTCAGAAGACAAAGTGGCTCTCTTCTTATTTCTCTTTTCTCTAGAAGAAGAATGATAATTGAACTAGAAAATAAAGAATAAAAAATGACTACTAAGCCATTGTCAGGGGCCTTTTACAAAGTGTGAGGAGTAAAGGGGCCATATTGGGATAGAAAGGGCAAATATTATCCTGGTTTTCAAAAACGAGTAGCAAAGGAAATCTGTAAGCAACAGACCAATAATTTTTACTTTGTTTTCTTACACAATCCTAGAATGTATCATTAAGAAGCTAGTGAACACTAGCCTTCTGGTTGGTCTGCTTGTTTCAAGTGTCTCCCCATTCTACTTTATTCTCCACTAAGTAGCCAAAATTGTTTTCCAAAGTATAGGACTCACCATGTCACCACCCTACTCAGTAAAGTCCTGAGGTTCCCTATTATTTACAAGACCAAATATAAATTCTTGTTGGACTGTTAAAGTCTGTTACAAGCAGATCTCTTCCTACATTTTCAGTCTTCTTATACTTTATTCTGCTCTATATGTTCTATGATCCAATGACACTCTGTATGTTCTATGATCCAATGACACTGACCTTCTTGCTATTGCTCCTACATGGCATTCCATCTCCTGATTTTGTACCTTTTCACTGACTGTCCCTATAACTGAAACACTCTCCCCCATTGTCTCTGCCTTCTCACTTCCCTGACTTCCTTCAGGACTCACATCAAATCCTATCCTTTGCATGAGGCATCCCTTTTCCCCCAACTTTCTGAAATTACCTCCCATTTGTTTTGTATACGTCTTATATGTACATAATTTTTTGTATGTTGTCTCCTCCATTAGAATGTGAGCTAATTGAAGGCAGGTACCATTTTTTTTGTTGTTTTTTTTTCTTTTCTTTGTATCTCCAGCACTTCAAACAATGTCTAGAATGTAGTAAATGCTTAACAAATGCTTGTTGACTTATTTAGATAAAGAAGAAATGATCACAAAGAACCAGAATGACTTCACTGAGAACAAGTATGACAGACTAAATTCATTTTCTCCTAAGATTGTGTTCCTAACCCTTTTAATACCCATAGTAATCTCACTGGATTATTAAGGCAATCAAATAAAATTTTATACACGTACATATTAGATTATACATATGTGTGTACATACATACTATATATCTATATACATGCACATATAGCACTTTGCATACTCAAGATTTATATTAACATGAGTTACTGTTACTATTATTAGTAGTACTAATAGTGGTATTATTATAATTAGCACTATTATTACTACTGTTAGCTAGTGTCCATAAAATGGTGTTAAGAATGGCAAAGAGCATCTAGAGCATGCCTTAAGAGTAATGACTAGTAATTAAAGATGTTCAGCTAAGAAAACACTATGGGGTGGGGGTCATGGGGAGGACATATTAGTTATTTTAAAATATATTTACTTGAAGGGCTGTCATTTAAAAGACAGATTAAACTCATTCTATTTGGTCCCAGAGGGTAGGACTAAGAACAATGGCTATGACCCCATTTGGACTTTTCTTGGCAAAAATATTGGAATGGTTTGCCATTTCCTTTTCCAACTCATTTTACCAATGAATAACTGAGGTAAAAAGGGCTAAGTGACTTGCAAAGGATCACACAGCTAATAAATGTCTGAGGTCAGATTTGAACCCAGGAGGATGAATCTTTCTAACCTGTAGCCCAATATTCTATTTAGCTGCTCCTAACAATTGTTGTTGTTGGTCCTTTGCTCATGAAGAGGACCAATGGCATCACAAGGGTGATGTCTTGACTTGCTAGTGAGTTGGATTTAAGTGAGGCAGAGCTGCGCAAAGTCATCAGCCTCTCTCTGTCCTCCAGAGTCATCAGAATCCAGCGGCAAGACAAAAGTCAAGGTGACTTGCAATATCCCATCCCCACTCTCCAGTGATTAGATAGACTGCCTTGGGAGAGATTGAGTTGAAACATTGGAAAGAAAGAAACAAATATTTATTAAGCACTTACTATGTGCCAAGTACTGTGCTAAGGACTTTAACACATTAGCTCATTCGATCTTCACAACAATCCTGGGAGTTGGTACCATTAATATCCCCATTTTACAGTTAAGGAAATTGAGATAGAGATTAAGTGACTTGCCAGGATCACACAGCTAATGTGTCTATGACTGGACTTGAGCTGAGGGACCTGTTTAGAGGCCTAGTCCAGCCCCAAAGCTCTTTTCACTGCACTACCATCTCCTCCTATTGCCTTCCTGCCCATTTGAAAGTAAGAAAGTTGAACCAAATGTCCTTTACGGTTGGCTGTGACCTTATGTCTAAAATGCCATAATTCTCCAATGGGGTCAAGCGCAAAGGTTGCTGCTTCCTTGTTGGAACTGGGGGATGGGGTAAGGGAAGAGAAGAAAAGCAGAAGTGAGTGAAGAAATCTCTTTCTCCCCACTTTTTGGTTCTTATATATTTTCTTCACTCTGTCTCCATCAAAAGAGGAAGAATACTACAGTGGAAAACCATTGAATTTGGAGTTAGATGATGCAGTAGAAAGAATTAATTTGGCTTCAATTTAAGTCCGTGTTCTGTTATTCTCTGGTTCTCTGACCCTGAATGGGTTGCCTAACCTCTGTATGCAAGGGTATGCTGGAATCAGGTCTCACCAGCTCCCCATCATAATTATTAAATTTTCTGTGTGAGCACACCTTGGAAATCTGTAAATGCTACACATCAGGGCTTAATTTATTTTTTTAATTGTCTAGACTTAATACAGTGTTAATAATGCAAATTCAACTTAAAAGTGCCATGAATACACCTCTCCCCCCCCCCCCATCCCCAACAGTTGTTAAACATTTACCATTATACCCTTGCCTCTTGGCTTTGGTTTCCTTCACTGTCAAAGGAGGTAATGGGTTAGACTACATAATCTCTGAGTTCTCTTTCAGCTCAAACCATCTGCAACTTTAAAATTTCTTGTTGTTTTCTTGCCCTTGACATCTTCCTCTAAAATTGGTGTTAAACATTCATCCTCTCAGGCTTCTAGGCACTGCCCCAAGTTTGACATTATTCTAGCTGTCTCTCGGTCCTCAGAGATCTGCTTAGCACCTTCTTTCAGAATGAAGTGGAATATTTGTTTAGATGCTTTTCTCCTTGTGTCTATTTTAAGAGTTTCCTGGGGAGTCGATTTTGATCTGTCTCCCTTTCTTTTTTTAATGCATCGTTCAAAAGCACACCTCTCCAGTTTGTTTAAGAAAAAAAAAAGCTGATGTGGAAGACTGTCACTGTTGGATGGGAAAGCCCATGGATTAAATTATCATTTACCACCTCTTCTACTTCCATATTACTTCCTTCTCACTTCATAGCTACTGTTCACTTTCCATGTTAGTCTGAGGGGAATACATTTTCCTCTCATTTTCCTTCTGTAAAACAGCAAGGTATAAACTGTCACTTTATTCCACTTTCTACAACTGAAGCCCTGGAACAATAACAGCAAAGATACCTTTATCTCTTCATCCTTCATGTTAGCCAATGTCTTCTATCCCTTACACTCTCATGTCAACCAAGGCCTCAGTTTCCTTCCCATATCCAAACAAAGTATCAAAAAGGGGGGATCCCTTGAAATCCTTCCATATGTATTTTCCCTGCTTGCTTTATTTATTTCATTTCTCCCTCCCCCCCCATTTCTTACTCAAGTCATACTCTGCAGCTATATCATGTTATCGAGGTTACTTTGGGTTTCAAAGACCATGCCCTAATAGTACCAATTCTCTCAAGTTCTACAATGCTAGTGTAATGGGGGCTTGGTGCATGTGCAGATCCTATCAATTTGCTAAGATGGTGTCTACTATATGGAAGATGCTAGGGAACTGCTTCTAGGAAAATCGATGATGGGAGCATGAGTGGAGATCATATAACTAATTCCTATTGGCCTATCACATGGTTGGGAGGAATTGCATCAGGACTGGAAAAGAATAAATGAAGAGGCAAAAAAACCCAGGCATGTTTCTTAGGGGTGGGTACTTGGCCTGGGGGAGTGGGAGAGGACACCCTAAAACCTTCCTACCTTACTGCATTAATTCACTACCCATGAGTGAAGGAGTCGTCTTGCTCTCCCAGATGTGAATGCAGAAAAATATATCTGGAGCTGACTCAGGTCCTTTAGAAGACATTGACAATTCTGACTACTCATCTAGTGGGAAAATACTCCTCCTAACCATGTGGTAGACTCACAGGAATCAGTTATAGAATATCTACATATACTCTAGTCCTAAAAATTCTCTTGGAAGTGGCTTCCTAATATTCTTCATTTGGATGATGCCATCTTAGCAAATTGTTGAAGTCAGCACATGTACCAGCTGCCCATTATAGTTGAAAGGCTTTGTGTATGATCCCAAGAACATCTTGATTGTTCTCTCCAAGGACCAGCTTAGCTAAGTATGGAGAGGCTTATTGCTGGAAATTTGGTCACTGGGTGATGAATTCTTTGACCAGAACAACTCATGGAGCACAAATACAAAATGTACCTTGGTACTGTATAGCATTTCTTCCATGTCTACAGTGATGATGGTAAGATACTGGCAAAATGGGCAGAAAACTTTTACAATCTCCACAAACATTTGCTCTTGTTACTCTATAAGGGGAGATTTTTGTCCAGTGACTAGTGGCTGGAACTACTAAAGGAATCCGACCATATCAATATTGATATTCTAGCTCTAGATTAAACCTGAAGGCAAAGAAATCACAAGCAAATGGAAAGTTGGATCACAAGGTCTCCCCACAAAGGTGGATAAAGGAGTTGTTGGAGATCATTTCACTATGCCTCAAGTATCATTTACTAAGGGCACTTAATCATCTTGCCTTGGCATGCTCACTTTGAACCTAAGAAAACCAACCCCATGATGATAATAGCACTTTATATTCTGAGTAATCCTATAAAGGAAGTGACAGAGGAAGCAAACTGAGTCAACAGATGCTTTGATACTTGTGAAATGAAATTAAAAAGCAAGATATCAAAGAGGGCAAAAGTCAATACAGTTATCAAAAGCTTCATTTCTGTTTTTCATAAATATTTCTTTCAGAAGACAGTTATTAGAAGGTCATGAATGTGTCAAATTTCATAAAAATGAAATTGATTATATCTTTATGAACAGAAATTATTTATTTAAGTAGGAGTAATTACTGAATTAGCTGTGTGTAGTGAGACTATTGACTAACTAGAGAAGAGGTTCAAATTGACACCATGTTAGAAAACAGTATAAAAATGAGAAGTCACTGCATACAATTACAAAAATTCTAATCTGGGCTATTTAAATAAGTTGTTGACATTGAGAAATGGGAGATGATTTTAGATGAGAAAAAAATTAAAGTCACTAACTTTGATTACCACCATTTATTAGAAGAGTTTAACCAATATTAAACCACTCCCACAATACGAAAGTCAAAAGAATTCAGAAACTACCACAAACTGAAAACACTTGCTCTTCCTGTCAAGCAAGTGATAACTAAGTGCAGAATTGATGCAAGGTCATTGTTAAATCATTACAGAGGAGGAGGGGTATAATAGAGGGGGACATGATCTAGCAAAATACTTTTCTTGAAACTCAATCAAGCCATGTCATTTCCAGAGAATTTATAGAAAAAAAAATTGAGGAAAGACAACAAAAAAAACACAAATTACAATAGATTGGCCAGTGTTTATACCATAAAGCCTAGAACATCATTGATGACAGTGAAAACACTCAAGTCCGGCATCACCTACTGCCTATAAGGTATCTCCACTTGAATGCCCCATGGGTAGCTCAAATTCAACATGTCTTTGAGTTCCCTGTTTCTGTCCAGGGTACCAACATCTTTCTAGTCCCCCACATCAAGAATTTTAGAGTCATCTTCACCTCCTTCCTCCTCATCCCATATATCCTATCATTTGCCAAGTCTCAGCTAGTCTACCAACCCATCTCTTGCTTCTGCCTCCTCTCTCTACTCACATGGCTACTACGCTAGTTCATAACTTATTCACTTCTCACTTGGACTTGGTTGTTTTTCCTTTTTCCAGTTTTTCCTGTCTCTAATCCATCCTCCACATAGATGCCTTGATATCACTAAAGATCTGACCAAATCACTCCCCTATGCAAGAAACTTTAATCACAACTATTTCCTCTGGGATAAGATGCAAACTCCTTTGTTTGGCATTTATATCCCTTGAAAATCTAGTTCTAAGCTCATCTTTATATGTTGATTACATTTTACTCTCCCTTACGTACTGTGTTCCAGTCAAATTGGCTGGCCTCCTTGTGGTTTCCTATACATGGCATTCAATTGCTTGCCTTTGTACTTGCATATTCCCTGTGTGTTGAATATTCCCATTCACTTATACCTCTATAAATTCCTAACTCCCTTCAAAGTTCAGTTCAAGTGAAATGTCTTATATAAAGCTTTCACTGGTTTTACCCAGTTTTTAGTGATCTCCTTGAAATTAATCTATATTACTTTGCTTTTACTCTTCTACATGTACGCTATTTTCTCCTGTTAAAAGTTCCTCAAGGGAAAGGACTATTTTATTTTTGTCTTAATATCTCCCCAGAACCTGGTACATAGCATGGCCCTTAATAATTGCTTGCTCAATTGAATGGATGAATGAAAAGAAAACATTTATTAAGCACTATGTGCTTACTATTATATGCCAAACACTGTGCCAAGTTTTGGGATACAAAGACAAAACAAACAGTACTTCCTTCAAGTAGCTTATGTTCTAAAGTGGGAGATAACACATCTAGGGAGTAAGAGCTTTGGATTTGGGGAACCAAATCTTCAAAGTTACAGGGATAGTGAGTGGAGTCATAAAACAATTGGTTGTCATTCACTATCTCATTTGAAAAAAAAAAGCGTGAATCGATTACTATTCTCAGAGCAAGAAGTAAAAGGAAGTGGGTAAGGTAGGAGAAGTTACAGGTACTACAGGGTCAGATACCTGGGGTAAATGGCTGAATGAGATTTGAAGCACAGTTTGAAGCTAGCTAGATTTTGTGGGTTTAGTGAGTTTGTACTTACTCATTCACTAATCATCCAGTACTGCTCAGCCCCAGGGCAGAGTTCCAGAGGGGAGAGAATTAATTCCCTCAGAAAGAATGGGAGTGGTCTGTGGAAATCTGATCCAAATGATGCTATTCTGGGCAGGGAGAGGTTGGAGAGTAGTGGCAGGGCAGATGTCAAGATGTCTGGATGGAACGCTAAGACAAGGCAAGAAGATGAAGTACGAAAGAATGGCTTGACTACACACAGAAGAAATAATACAGTAGTTTTAAAAGCACTGAGGAATTAATTTTTTGAGATATCTTAAAGAAAGGGTAATGCAAAAAAATGTAAAAAAATAAGTGTGATATTACTACCCCAATAGGGGGCCTAATAAGACTTCAGTGACTACTGACTCAGATGCCTACTTTCTCATCTTTATAAAATCTTTATGAGAACAGTCTATACAGGTATCCAGGGAATCCTCAAAGAAAACAGCAGAATGAAACAGACAGGATGGTTTTCTACAAATCACATCTTCACAGTTACATGATTGACTGAAAGGTATAGAGAAGGAAAAATCCAGCTGTGTTGATTATTTTTGATTACCATAAAAAAAGACATTTGACTCAATAAAGCAAAAGGCTGCCTTAAAGGCTCTCCTCCAACAAGGTGTCTCTTATGCATATGTTAAAATCATAGAAAACTTCTTAATGAGTTCAATCACTTGGATAATTTTGTTCAATGAGCCTCTATCATTCTCAAGTGAGGCATAATAATGGGAGACCTATGCTCGCCAAACATCATTGACAGCATCATGCATTATATCCTTAGGAGAGTCTGAATAGAAGAAGGATTGCTTAGAGATGGGGAGGTACTCCAGCTGCTTTTCTTTGTACATAGCATTTGGCTTATTACATCAGCCCCTGGAATGCTACAGGGAAATGCAATGAGACTCATGGTTACTCAAAAGAGATTGGCCCATCAATCTACATCGGGGGGAAAATAAGTGGATGAAGAATGCCTTATACATATTAGGTACTTAATAACTGGTTGTCAAATTGAATTGAATCGAATGTATACTGCCCAAAATATGACACACATTTATCTGGGCAGTGCATTGAGGTACATCTTTCTTATATAATAGACAAACAGGTAGAACTTGAAATGAATAAGAGAACAAGAGAAGGACAGAATGTATTTGAGAAGTTATAAATTGCTTTCAATGATCCCAAATTGTTTGCTCCCTGACACAGAATACCATTTAAAACAATACCAATATTCTTCTCATCATGGTATATTGTATGAGAATTAAATTTATGGATAATTCTACAGGAGAGGCACATGGGAGGGAGTGTAGGAAATTGCAGTATAATAGTTTGTACATGAGAAGTGGCATTAGTCAATCAGTCTCACTTCAGCTACTTCCTAGTTTCATGACCCTGAATGAAGCACCTAAAAAAAAAAAAATCACTTCCTGCCTCAGTTTCTCCATCTGCAAAATGGAGATTATAAAAGTACCTATCTTCCAGGGTTGCTGTGAAGATAAAATGAGATAATACTTGTAAAGTGCTTTGCAGACTTTAAAGCACTATATAAATGCTCTAGCTATTATTGTTAGTAGTACTAATCAATCAACAAACATTAATTAAGTATTAGCTTTGTGCTAGGCATTAGGGATACAAGTACAAAGAATGAAAGAAACCCTTAATTACAAAGAGCTTGTGAGCATGTTCAATGGGGGAGACAATAGGTGTGTGTGTGTGTGTGTGTGTGTGTATGTGTGTATGTGTATGTTTGTATGCATGTGTGTATATATGTATGCACACATGTATATTCAGTATTACCATAAAGTGAATAAAAAGAAAGTAGTTAACTACATATTAGTTTAGGAGAGAGGGCATAAAAGATTTAATTCAGGAAATACATGGTCAGAAAAGGAGATGGTTCAGTCACTGAGGAAACATGAAAGATAACAAATGAATGTGTCGACCAAGAGCTACACTGATATTCATCAAATGTTAAAAGACCTAGAGGAAGGCATCAAGCACACTGGGCTGACAGATTCTATAGAAAGGATTTATGAGATGGCCTAGAATTACACAGGATGAAAATATGTGGATGGGATTGGTGCCATTGGTAAGAGTACTTATGATGATGTGATCACAGATCCTTAAAAGAAATGAAGCACATGTCAGTGGGACACACGTTCTATCAACACACTCCACCAAGTAGAAAAGGCTTTCAGACTTCTCTATTCAATCAATGCTCAAAACAAATAGATTATTCTCAGACAATAATAATGACTAGCATTTATATATTGCTTTAAGGTTTGTAAAGCACTTTATAAATATTATCTCATTTTATCTTTGTAACAATCCTGTGTGACAGGTGCTAATATTATTCCATTTTACAGATGAGGAAACTGAAGCTGAGAGGGCTTAAATGATATGCCCAGGGTCACACAGCCAGTAAGCGTTCAAGACCAGATTCGAACTTAGGTCTTCTTGAGTCCAGATCCAGCACTCTATCCACTATGTCACCCAGCTGCCTCCTACCCTCAAAAACAAATGTTAGCCTTATACTTTAGTGCCTTTTCTCATCACTGCCCCCCCATGCCTGGCATCCCCTCCCCCTTTTTCTTCACTTTTGTATTTCTATCCATACTTTAAAGTCCAAATAGGTTACCTCTTTCAGAAAGTCTTTCTCAATTCCCCATTAGACTTCACCTAGTTATTCTTTTTTTTTAACCTTTCTAATGAACTTCACTTGGTCCTCTTTGAAAATTAAGGGTAAGCAACAAGAAAAAGAACAACTTATAATTTCATTACCTTTGTAACTGGTCTGCCTGTCTCAGGTTCTTTGTCCTCTCTAATCCATGCTCCACACAGCTGCCGAAGAGGTTTTCCAAGACTATTTATTCCCTGACTGTGTCATTCCCCTGCCCAAGAAGTTTCTGGGTCTCCTATTATCACTAGGATCAATAAGCCAATTAGCATTTAAGCACTTACTATGAGCCAGGTAAGAGAGAAACAACAAACTAGATACATGGGGTGAGTGAAAGAGAGGTGTCAAGGATGAGGCTAGAGCAAGTGCCAAGCTTCAGCGATTAGGAAAATAATTGTAAATGATAATAGGAAGTCTGGAAACAGGGTGGGTTTGGGGGAAAGATTGTAAGTTGCATTTTGGACATGCCAAGTTTGAGATTCCTGTAAGATATAAAGTTTGAAATTTCCAATAGGCTGCTAGTATTATGGGACTGGAGCTCAGGAGAGATACTAGGAGTGGATATATAAACCGGAGAATTAAATAAAATTGAAATAATAATTAAGATTAAGTGAGTTGATGGGTTTCCCAAAAGAGAGTGTACAGAGACAAAGGAGAAGAGAGTTCAGGGCAGAACCTTAAGAGAAATTCATGACTAGTGAGTGACAAATTTATGCTGAATCATCAAAGGAACAATCAGAATGGTAGGAAGGAAAACCAGAGAATAGATTTGTGAAGAGTGACATACAGAGAGGTATAGAATAATGGGAGATTGGGTTCTGATTACAGAAGCAGAACACTTGTGGGTGTGACCATCTCTGTGGGTAAGATTAAATACAAGCTTCTCCATATGGCATTTGAAACACGTCCCGATCTTTCCAATCTTATCAGACATTGTTCTCTTTTATATTCGATGGTTTATTCAATCTGTCTTTTTTGATATTCCTCATACAGGGAACTCTACCTCCTATCTCACAGCAAACTCCGGTTTTTTTTCATACCTAGAATGTATTCTCTCTTCCTTTTGTCTCTTACTTTCACTAGTTCCCTTCAAGCTCAGCTTAAGGGCTACCTATCACATAAAACCTTTTCCCTTTCCCCCAGTGTCCAGCACCCTCCAGGAAAATTCTTGCTTATGTATGTCCATACATATGTATGTATACACACACACACATAT
>NW_020954556.1:7712950-7766438 GCF_900497805.2 Vombatus ursinus | reverse complement strand
ACATACATACACACATATATGTACGTGCTTCTCCTCTGACAGAATGTAAGCTCCTTGAGGGTAGAGTCTTTCATTTGTGTCTTTGTATCAAAGTACTTAGCAAAGTACCTATAAAGTAGTATCATTTAATGAATGCTTGTTGGTGGATTAGCTATAATTATTTGTGTATGTGTCTTACCCCCTATAAATATGTTACTTGAGGGCAAGAATTTTGTCTTATTTTTAAAAATAATTATTTTATATTTTGTTCTTATAACACCCACATTTTCCAAAGTATGCCTCACTCTCCCAGAACCATCTTCTATAACAAAAAAATTCTAAAAAGGATTAAAAAAATTTCAGCACAACTAACCAATACTTCAAGTCTGATAATATATTCAGTGTTTCATATCCAGGTCCTCCATCTCTTTTAAAATAAATGGGGGAATGTCACAGTATTGTCATAAATTTAGAGCTGTAAGGGATCACAGAAACTATGAGTCCAACCCCCTCATTTGTTAGATGTGGAAATGGAGCCACAAAAAATATAGGTGACTTGCATAGGGTCATGTAGTTAGATGATGTCAGAAGCAGGATTTGAACCCAGATCTTCTTGACTCCATGTTCAGTACCCTAGCCAGTATCCATTCTGCATCTTGTATCCTTTCTTGATCATTATAATTCTGTAGCAATCACTTTTGGTTATTTTCTCAACGTACTTCAATTTACATGGTTGTAGTCATTGCATATATTGTTGTTGTTGTTTTTTTTTTTTTTGGTTCTGCTTACTCCACTATCCAAAGACATTCCCATTTCTGTATGCCTCTCTGTATTACTCACATTATTGAACAGTACACTAATATTCCATTACATGAATGTACCACAATTTGTTTAGCCATTTCTCAATTATTGAGCATTTATTTTGTTTCTTTGTCACCATAAAAAGTGCTGCTCTAAATATTTTGGTTTATGTGGAACATTTCTTTTTGTCATTCATCTCCTTAGGTATGTATGTGCCTAACAGTGGAATTTCTGCATCAAAAGATTTGGGCATTTTAGTGACTCTTTTTATAGTATATCAAATTATTTTCTAGGATGGTTGGATGGATGTTTATTATTCCTATCTTTTGTCACTCCACCCCCACTTCCCCACCCCCTACAAGGCTGGGCCCAGTCAGTATCTGACATCTTTTGGGGGTTGAGGAAGAGGCATGTAGGGAATGAGATGTGGCAGCAAAGTCTCTATGAGGGGAGCGGACACCAATATGGGCCCTAGGCATAGTCATGTGAGTCAGTTTGTACATCCCTTCTAGGAGCATGGAGGACAGTGAGGGAAGCACAATCAGGGAGCACTTTAATGATTAGCGTTCTCTGATGTTAATTCATACCTTGCCCAGGTTCTCTATTTTGTCCTGCATATTCAGCTCTAAATTTGGCATATGGTTCCTCTTTGGGATTTTTTTTTTTTGTTGAAAATTGGTGGGGACTGGGGAAAATGTTTATTCACCATTTTGCTGGTCTTGTAGGAGCAGTCTTATAAAAAATTTGTGTCTTCTTCCTCTATCATAGTGTTCTGCTTGTAGTCAGTGGTTAATAAATGTATGAAATATTTACTGTATTCGGAACACATTTGGGTGCTGGAAAAGATGCAGGCACCATAATGAATGAATGGATCAGCCTACTAATATGTAGAGGATTCATCATATGAAAACTGGGAATCAAGTGATGACATTTTTTTGGTAGGGGGATTACAGGACCTTTTGAAGGCCATGTTAAAAGAGGATATATCTGAATTAGTGGAGGGAGTAACTATAGAGATGACTCACGAATCTTCTCTATGTGAAACTCATCTCTGGATCTCATGACTTGGAAGGCCTGATTCAATAATAGTGCTTTCGTGAAGCTTTCCCAGATCATATTAGCCCATAGTTACGTCTGAATTCCTTTATTACTCTCTTTTAGACCTCATGAACACATTCCAAGTTCTGAAAACAGTGAATTATGCATGACATCTTGTCTTATCTACTAGACCGTGAGCTCCTAGAGTTCACAGAGCAAGAAATAATGTCGAACACTTAACACAGTGCCTGGCACATAGGAGACACTTATTTTCTCCCTATCATTTCATAAAGGGTAGGTGATTATATGGTATATGTTTTGTATTCCATAGTCTCCAGTTACATACATTGTGGGTACTCAACAAATATTTGTTGAGAATGAATGAATATGTGTATAGATGTATATATGTATGTATGCATGTATGTATGTATGGATAGATGGATTTTCTTTTCTTGTTCTTGATGTCCTTTAGAGAAAATTAATGGAAAAATACAAAAATGTTTAGAATGTAGTTCTTTCATCCTGTGACCCAAGTTTCAGCCTGTTCTATTTCAGGCATGTTTTTCTGGCTTCTGGCTTTCCATCACAAATTCAGGGTCCCTGAGAGAGATTATTGGAGAATCTGAATGTATTATAAGGTTTGAGCTAGAAACAGGGAAGATTACTTGTACACATTCTCTCTCTCTTTTTCTCTGTTTCTGTGCCTCTGTCTCTTCTTTGTCTGTCAGTCTGTCTGGTCTGTCTGTCCTGTCTCTCTGTCTGTCTCTGTCTCTGTCTCTGTTTCTCTCTCTCTTTCTCTCTCTCTCTCTCTCTCTCTCTCTGTCTCCCTCCCTCCCTCCTTCTCATGCGCGCGCACGCACACACACACACACACACACACATTCATATACATACATATATCCAAGGGAGGATAACCCTTATAGAAACATCTTTGCCATACCTCTTGCATCACAAAAAAGCAAAAAAAAAATTACTTTGTTTCACAAAATTTTGCTGCCCTTTCTCTTAGAAGGCGATATTTTTCTTATGTATTTTGACCTATCTACAATCCAGATGTATTGAGTATCTTTCTGTACTCAACGTTTTGCTGGGTGTTACAGGGGATAACAAAGTCATGATCCCTGACCTTAGGGAACTTATAAGCTAATTAAAGGGCAATATAAGACACCATCTTGATTCTTCCACACACTGAGAATCTTTGCTCACAATATTCCTTTTGTGTGGAATGCAATCTTTATTCCTCTTCACCTGTTAAATTCCTGTTTATGCTCTAGCACCCAAACAAAATGTCACCTTTTCTATGAAGGCTTTACCCAAAGGTAACTTTTTCTTACTCACCTGTCTATGAACTTATTACATATTATTATTATGCACTTCAGTTATCTGTGAGTGTTTCAGGAATTTGTCATTTAAGCATTCCATTTGCCCTAGTGCTTATCACAGTGTTAGTATACAATTGCAATGAATCTAATATCTGTTGAGTTGTTGTGGAATTGATCTGTATGGTTGGTTCAATCATGGAGAACCTTCAATGTCAGTCAAAAGAATTTTGACTGGATGTGACAGGAAATTGGGTTTTTCAGGGTTTTTTTTTTTGCAGGGGAGAGACATGATGAAAGTGCTGCTTAAAAAAGAATAGTCTGTCAAGTTTAAGGAGGATGGACTACAGGAGGAAGGGATAACAGGCAGAGATAACGGGCTGTAATTATTGTTTACAGTTATTGTGCCATCCAATGAGTCTAACCAGAAAGGCTGTTTGGGTTGTACTAAAAGCATTGAGGTTAGTTGTCCTCTGTAAATGTGAGTTCTCCGAGGTGAGGAGAGGTGTGGGTCAGAAATCTCTTGGTGAGAGGGTCCTAATCTCTGCCATAAACTGCATGGTCATCCTCTTATGATCTTGGGGATTTTGTAAATGTAACCTGTGCCCTTGCTGCACTCTCTTGTCTTCCAAATATCACTTATCACTCAGCCTAAAGAAAGAATGATTTAGGGAGAAAGGAAAAGTAAATTTGGCTACATCCATTCACCAGGAATCTTGGGGAGCACAATGGGCAGAAGCCCTAGTGATAGAATGTTAGGGGTACAAAGTATATTTGGTGGTATATAGATCTGGCATCCTCCTCTGTTACCCTTGAGATCCAAACTTCCAGCTTGCCACCCAAGGAATTGGATTGACCAGTAGCTACTATTGAAGCCAGACTTGCTGTTTGCTCTACACGTCAGACTTCTGGGCTTCCCTGAGATAAATGAGGGCAACTGAGATAGCCTGAGACTCTACAGGCTACAATGACTAGTTTGATCAGCCAGTGGAAGTGACCCATGATACTGGAGTAGAGACAAGAGACATGAGGGAGAGAGAGGATCCTGAATTGTTAAACTTGAAGTTATTGAATATCTTGTCAGCAGGTGAGTGAGGCAGATATTTTATTTATCTCTCTCTTTCCTTTTGCTGTTTTCACTGGCCTAGATCCAGGGTACTGAATGTGAATCTCTTCCCTCATTCTTTTCTCAAAATTGCGAATTCAGAAGTCTCCTACCTGAAGATCTGGAAGGCAAGCAGTGGTTTGGGGAGATGGTTGGAGGTATATGGCTCCATTTATGAGTCCTTAAACAGTTTTTCCTTCCAATTTTTGATATATTTACTAAACTGTATGGCCATAGCATTTTGAATATCTGAATGAATGTGGATGTGTGTAGGGGGAGTGAGGAGGAGGGATTAGGGTGTTTTGGCTCATGACCATGGAGGAGATAGCTATAGATTTCATATTTTTGACATTTGGGTTAATATTCTATTTCATCCCCTAGGTAACCCTGAACAAGCTAACTGATTTTAATTGCTCAGCACCAAGGAATAACGTAGGCATTTGCAGGCTCACTACCTGCTAGTACCCAGTAGGGATAAAGCCCTATACCATAAGAAGCCTATACCATATATGTGCCAGAGAGAAACTGAGGTGGCTCCTGGGTTGGTAGGCAATTCAGATATTATACTTTCTTACTGTATAACTAACATGGGGCCATGATGCCTCTTTATAGGTTTATGGAAGGCAGCACTCAAAATGCTTTGAATTGCATACACTGCAGTGTTATACTACAGTGCCCCAAGTATGGGCATAGAGCTATCTCTGGAATTTTCATAACAAACATAAGACAAACTTATAGATTTGGTGAGCACCTCATAGCTAGAGTGTTTAACTACTACTCATGGCTTATATTCTTCTATTGTCCGTATCTGAGAAAGTTCCAGTTAGTTAACATTTAAGGTTTGTAAAGAACTTTACAAAATGCTATCCCCTTTGTTCCTCACAACAACCAGAGGTAGGTGCTTTTATTCTCATTTTACAGATGAAGAAACTGAGGCAGAATGAAGCCCAGCACTCTGTCTACTATGCCACCTAGCTGCCTCTCTAGCCACAGTGTTTTGGTTTCTATAATGGTCCATAGTGTCTTCCCAAGCATGGGCTCCAGATCTCTCATCAGTAAAACGAAGGGGTGGCCTAGATGATCTCAAGACCATTACCAACTTACCATCCTTAAATGAGTCACAAAACTCACATCTACCATGAATCCTCCTACTGGCTTTGGAACAAAAACTTCAAGAATGACTGAGTCTTTAATTTCCCTAGTTCTAATAATACAAGCTCTGCTCCAGTCTCAGTGGGTCTGTCACCTGCGCTCTAATTAAATCTGCCACAGGCCCCATCAGGGTGGTGATGTAACTGATGGCTGTGCCCTCTTATTGCTCTACTGAAAGGTTGGCTATCTGTCGAAGTGTGGCTTCCATGACTAAGGGGTTACTGTTTTCCCACTTCCTTTTCTTCCCTATTCTTTTCTTCTTTGCCTTGCTCTCCTTTCTCTTTATTTGGCTTCCAGGACCTGAACTCCTATTGTTGAGTTCTGCTTTATTCACAACCCTCGCTTTTTCCATTGTCTCCTTTTCTTTTTGATTGTTCCTTTGTCAACTGCTCGTCTCAGCCTTCTCCCTCCAGGACTGGAGCTTTTGTTATTTTGCATTCTATAGACTGGGCCCCAGCATTTGGAGCAGAAGTAAATTGCTTTCATAACATTCTTTGCGAGTTCATTGTGGTGGTTCGGAAGGAGGGAGGTGTTTCTGCAACTTATTGTGCATATATATCCCTGGCATGTACTCCAACCTATCAGGCTTGCGTGTGGTATGGCTTTCAGGCTCAACAGTAATGTGCTCTTTCTTCTTGCTACCCCATGTGGCAAATTCATCCCCTGCTACATTTGCTAACTGGATTGCAGTATCTTCAGCAAGTAGCCAACAGATAGATGTGCAGATAGCAGAGGAAATGCCTACCTACACATTTTGGGAAGTAGAAGTAATATAGGGCAGTGTTCTGCACAGAGTAGGTGATTAATAAATGTTTATTGACTAACTAAATGGATGAAAGGATGAGTCTTGCACTTATTGTCCAGAGGTCTGGACAATTGATCTTAGGCAAATCATACCATTTCTGGTATTCAGTTTTATCATCTGTAAAATGAAGAGATTGCACTAAGTCAGTGGTTTCTAACGTCTAGAAGACTTTTGAGTTATTGCCTGGGCTTTGCAAATTCAAGCATTATCATTTTGTTATTGAGCATTTTTTTCAATCAGTGAGTACTGAGAGTATTTCAAAGTAAAAATAGACGGAAGCCACTTGTCTGGGTGATCCCTAAGGTTCTTCCCAGCTCTAATATTCTATGTTCTACATTCTAATATCCCTTTCAACTTAAAATTTCAGTGTTGTAAGGTCAGATACATCTTTAACATTCAATGTTCTGTATTTCAAGGTCTCACCTAGCTCTGAGAGTCTCACAGAAGAGGATTGATGAGGTAGAAAGCTGGAGTTTTCCATGACCTCCACAAGAACATAAGCTTCAAGCTAATATCATGGAAAAAAGCCACCAGCTGTCAAGAAAAGCTATGAAAAGTCCCTAAGGATCAACATCCCTCTATTTATCTTCTATTAGACAATGTCACATAGTTCATTGCTTTAAAAAAATCATTGAACAATTAATTACTGAGTACCTAATGTTTAGGGACGCATGATGCAGTGGAAAGAATGCTAGGTCTGGAGTCAGGAAGATTCAACTTCATGAATTCAAATCTGACTTCAGACACTTACTAGCTGTGTGGCCCTGGACAATTCACTTATCCTTGTTTGCCTCAGTTTCCTCATTTATAAAATGAGCTGGAGAAGGAAATGGCAAACCACTTTAGTAGCTTTGTCAAGAAAACCCCAAATGGGGCCAGGAAGAATCAGATACAACTGAAACAACTGAACAATAACAACACTTCATGTCTATATAGAATAGCAAAGGTACAATGGAGGATAAAAGAAAAACATAAGACACGATCCATGCCCTCAGGTTGGAAGACAAGATTTCAACATATCAACAAACAGAATACAAGGCAGTACAACCGGGTGCTAAAAATATATGTTACTGACTTTATGTGTTCTAAGATTTCAGAAAGGGGATGATAATGTTCTAGAGTTGGAAAGGATTTTAGAGAACACCAGCCAATCTAACACACAGTAGAATTTGAATATAGGTAGCACAATATGGTGGAATGGAAAGAAACAGGTAATTTAGACCCGGATTGGAATGCTGGCTCTGCCACTAACATACTCTTGGCCATCTGTGTGACCTAAGGCAAATAACTCAACCTTTCTAGGCTTTGGTTTCTTCATTTGTACCAGAGAGGACTAGATTATTAATTAGGGAATTGGCCTAGATTAATTTTAAGGGCCCCTCCCCCAGCTCCAAATCTCTGATTTAACTATCAGAAAAAGTAATGAAACTTCTGTGATGTTCAATAAAACCAGTAGTAAAGTTTTCACTCATAAAAGATTCCTTGGTACCCATGAATGAAAAAGAGAGATGGAGAAAAGATCCTCATTTTATGTTTTCATTGTTATTGTGTAGCCTTCATTTTTGAAGATCAGTGACATCACTGGTGATCTCTTGACTTGTGCGTGAACTGAATTTAAGTGAGGCAGAGTTGCATGAAGTCATCAGCTTTACTCTTTCTTCCTGAGTCATTGAAGTTCAGTAGCAAGACATATCAAGATGACTAATGATGGCCTGGGATGAAGTGCATGACCTTGGCATTGTTAATGTCTGATCAAGCTGTAAGTGCTCCGCAGTGCTGGCTTCTACCACCTTCATGGCTGTTCAAACAACTTGTTCTCATCCGCCCATTCTGCCCAGGAAAGCCTTCAAATGCTTGGGGTAGACAACCCCTAACTCAGCAACAGGTTTGGGGCCCATTGGTTACCCTCAACCTGGTTTAGTCTGTATGCCAAAATGGTGGCCATTGTGCATGCTACAGCTTCTTGGACATATAGGTGAGAGTTGAGTGCCAGGAGGACACCAAAGGTGGATGAGCAGCCCTGAAAAGGGCTTGGCAAGCCCTCACACCTGAGGTACTAATTCTGTTGAACACCCCACATACTTTCCTGTTTTATGTACTACAGTGAGAAATACTGGCCTGGGAATCAGAAGTCTTGAGTTCTAAACCTGATTCTGATTGTGTGATTTGGGGGCTTCAGTTTCTTCATCTATAAAATGAGTGGGTTTTACTGATGGTGCCTACAGTCTTTTTCAGTTCTAAAAAGCTATGAGTTAAGGCAGGCAGTCTCCATTTTTTGGTAAATGAGATTTCTCAGACATGTTTTCTTGAGTTCCATCAACGTGTACTTAAACCCTAGGGAACTTCTCCAGACAAACTGACTGACTTTCTCCCGATGACACGAAACATTAGTTAAGTGCACACATTTCCCTTACCCCCAGTTTGCTGCTCAGCAGGGGCAGCTGCACTATTAAAAGACCAGATGGCATTAGTTTCAGATCACTTATCTGTAAAGGATGCACTCGACCTGATAAGGGCCTGATGAAAGGTACCAGCTTTCCTCTCAGTGGGATTATCCCATTTGGAAACCAGAGTACAGGATCGGGATCCTTAGTGTTAATGGGCTCTAGGCAAACATCACCCAACTCCAGCTGCATAAACAGTGAGTCTTGTGTGCACAGAAAAGTTTTCTGGTATCTTGTTGTCTTACTTTGGTTCCTAATAACCTCTAATCAGATTTTTTGCACTAGCTGTAACTTTCCTTCAAGCAATACTGTGCAAACAACATCCTTTGTTCTCTGCTGGGGAAGCATCAGGGAATTTGTAAACAAATTCAGTCAGTCAGTCAGTCAACAAGTTTTTAAGTACTTATTATGTTCCAGGAATGTAATGTTGATACAAAGAAAGGCAAAAAGGCAAAAAACACTGTTAAATTTTAACTCTGTGAGTGGGGACTGTCTTTTGCCTCTTTTTGTATCCTCAGCACTTAGCACAGTGCCCAGCACATACTTGGCATTTAATAAATGTTTATTGATTGGCTAATTGTTCCTGCCCTCAAGAAGCTCATATTCTATTGTGAAAAAAAACAGATAAAGAAATATTTACATGCAAGGTAATATACAGAATAAATGGAAGATGATCTTAGATGTGAGGCTTTTGGTACGTGTCAGGGTGGAAAAGAGAAAAGGGGAGGGAATGTTCAGGAAAGTCCTTCTGCAAAAGTTAGGATTTTGTATAAGTCTTGAAGGAAGCCAGGGAAGCTAAAATTCAGATGTGAGGAGGAAGAACATTCCATATTCTAGGCATGGTCACTTCTTAAACGCTTTCTTTGTGCAGGGAACTAGGTGAGACAAGGGCAGATACAATACTTAAGTAAAACAAAGGCCTTCTCTTCAGTCTGGTAGCTCACAGTCTAGTAAGGGAATATAATATATATGATATATATACATATATACACACGTGCACACACATACCTGTATATATATAATGTATATATATACATACACATATACATAGGTATAATTTACATGTGTGTGTGTGCATGTGTGTGGAAATATGAGCAGCAAGGTAACTCAGTGGATTGAGTGCCAGGCCTTGAGTCAGGAAAACTCTTTCTGAGTTCAAATTTGACCTCAGGCATTTGCTTGCTCTGTGATCCTGGGCAAGTCACTTAACCCTGTTTGCCTCAGTTTCCACATCTGTAAAATGAGCTGGAGAAGGAAATGGTAAAACCACCAGTATCTTTGCCAAGAAAACCCCAAATGTGGTCAAGAAGAGTCAGACATGACTGAAAATGACTGAATAACAAACAATACATATATGATTACATATATTATACATAACACACATGACATATGCATAAGAGACTCACAAAATGATAAATGAATTAAGGATGGGGAGTACATATCTAGAGCAGGAAGGAAACTCAAAGTATAAGCTCCTCAATTTATGGAGAAAGAAACTGAAGATGAGAACAGTTCAATGAGTCTGTAACCAAAGTTACAGGAATGCTGCAAATCAGAGGCAGGGTGTTTACCCGTCTTCTGATTCCTGAATCAGTTATGGTGCTCTTCTCCCTGCATCATTCAACTTCTAAAAAGTGGTGGTATGGAATAGACCCTAAAAGACAGTCAGCATTCAACAGATGAGAAGAACATTTAGGCTTCAGGATGCACAGTAAGCAATGACACAGAGTCTGAGAAGCATCGGTGGCAAGTGTCCTGAAGACTGTGAGGAGGCCATTCTGTTTGACGAGAATAGTGAATGAAATGGAAGTGTATAATTTAAGATGGGGAAAGGAGCTGTGATTAAAGTGAGGTGACGATAGCTTTTCCCTCAGCGTACCAACTTTTAAATGTGCTGAATTTTAGGAACTCCTGCCATAGTCTTTCACTGGGATACAAACAAAAGAAGCACCTAGTGAGTAAGGTTAATTAGTTAAAATAGAAAGGAACCAGATGGCAGGCTGGGGTGAGGTTCTCCCCAACCTTATGCTGCTCCCCACCTACATAATTCTAGGGTTTCTGTCTTCTCCCCTTTCTCATTTGAATACATTTACTCCAAGTACAGTTTATGGTACTTACCCTGGGCAAATATATGTGTGTACATATATATGTATATACATATGTATATGTGTATATGTGTACATATACACACCTATACACATACACATATATGTATATATGTATACATACAGAAACACATTTATTCTAGTTATGGCTCTGACCACAAAGCTAAGGTGGCAGAGTCCAGCCATCTGATCCCCCAAAGGAAAGAAACCTTGTTTTCCTTGTGCCTTGGAGTCTTTATTGGAAAAATAGCCCACATATTCATTAACACACCCACTCCCCAAACTGTCAACCCCCGCGGCTGCTAAAATTGATTTAATACATTTAGTTCTCTGAGATACGAAAGAATGAAATGTCAACATTTCAGAAAAAAAACACTAAACTAAATAAAAAACAAATAAATCCAGTTAAAACCAAAACAGTAAAGCCTCCAGATGGCTAAGAATGTCAGTCAATGATAGCCTAAAGCAGGGGCCTTGGTAAAAGACGTGGTTTTAGAGGCTACAAAGTGAAGGGGTAGAGCAAATACTAGAAATCCTTGAGTAAAAGTCTTTTGGATGGACAAAGATTCAGTCAGAAAGAGAGCAAAGAAAGAAGCAGCTGTCCTTTCAAAAACTGGAACTCAAGATGCATGGAACAAGTAGCAGGGGCCATGATATTTCCTACCTTTGCATCCTTAATACACAGCTCCTTGTACATTGTATATAATTCAAAAACTTTGTTCAGTTGAATTCAGTTAATTTTCCACACTCGCAGAGAAAAGTGAAAGGGGGCAGAGGGTCTGGGAAGAAGTCAGTATTGTTGTAATCTCATGGACACAATACAGGGCATTCCCCACCTGGTGGAGTCAGCTCACTCTACTTACAATTTTAATTTAATCAGCTGGACCATCATTCTGCAAGATGATAATAAAGAATATTATGGATCCCAGGATCAATTGTACCAAGCTAGATTTGAGATTTTGTTCATAAATCCTTTCTGTTAATGTACCTTCCATCCCTCTACCATATTCTACTCATTGCTCCTTCCTTGTTCCCCATTCCCAAACACCACCACTCCCCTTCCACCTGCCCATCAAAAAGTTGCTGGGTAAATATTGACAACCATAAGGCCTTTCAAAAGCATTTGGGCTGGCTGGGCCCAGAAAAAAGGACAAATATGGCAGAGATGCTACTTCTCAATTTGGTCCAAATCACATGCAGGAGACATGATCCATTCTGGGGTTTTAGGAGAGATATTAAGAGGGAATTCAGGAAGGGGGAAGAAACTTTTCATAAGGGTCTCCCCTTCCAAATAAATGAAAATGGAGGTTTCTCCCATAACTGGGAAAGACGGGATGAGAGGGAAGAGGAGGGGGTAAAGAAGATAGTTGTTTTTCATTCCTGCTCCATCCTTATGCATGGAAATAAAATCAGAATTTTAACTAGGTGTCTGGCAACGTTCCCCCTGCTTATGGTCCCAGGCTCTGCTGTGACTATTTCATGGCTTGTAAACAGCTTAAATAATTTGTGGAATCTTCACACTGATTCCGTTACTCCAACCGTAGCCTGTTGTTGGAAAATTGGCCTACAGGTTCACCTGTTTGTGAAGAGTTTTTGTCTTCTTTTTTTTCTCCCTTTTGAGTAGATGTGCAGATAGCTGCCAGTGACAGAGAAGTCACTCAAGTGGAAAAAAAGACAGGATTTCTAGCCAGAAGGATGTGACCTGCCCTGCCTTTTACTTTGAGCAAGTGGCTTCCCCTCTGTGGATCACCTTCAAAATGAAGGCATTGGACTAGACCAAGGTTCTTGACCTTATGTCTGTGAACTTGAAAAAATATATATTTCAATGACCATATTTCATATAATGGTTTCCTTTGTAATCCTAGATATCTTTTGTTATGCATTTTAAAACCATTATTTTGATAAGGGGTCCATGTGTTTTTACCAAGCTGCCAAAGGGGCATAGAACCTACAGAAGGCTAAGAACCCTTAAACTAGATGTTTCTTAGGGAGGTGACTTGAGGTAATAAATAGCATGGATTTGGAGTCAAGACCTGGATTTAAATCTGCCTATACCACCATCTAGCTGTGTGGGGATAGAAGTAACATGATCTGTCTGAGCCTCAGTTTTCTCATCTGTAAAATGGGTAGAAAAATACTACCTCACAGGATAGTGCTGAAGTTCAGATGAGATATTTATTATATGTACAGTTCCTTACAAATCTTAAAACATATAAATATTAGCTATTTTTATTCTGAAGTCCTTTTCAGCTCTGATATATTGTGATTCCAGGAAATGTGGGACCTTGGCAAGTCACTTAATTTCCCTGTGTCTTGATTTCTTTAATTATATAACTGAAGCAGCTGGTGGCTCAATGGGTAGAGCTTGGAGTCAGGAAGACCTGAGTTCCAATCTGGCCTCAAACTCTTTTTGCTGTTGTTATTCAGTCATTTCAGTCATGTCTGATTCTTTGTGACTGCATTTGGTTTTTTTCTTTTTGTTTTGTTTGTTTGTTTTGGCAGAGATGCTGGAGTGGTTTGCCATTTCCTTCATCAGCTCATTTTTACAGATGAGGAACTGAGGCAAATAGGGTTAAATGACTTGCCCAAGGTCACACAGCCAATAAATGTCCGAGGCCAGATTTGAACTCAAGAAGATGAGTCTTCCTGACTCCAGCCCAAGCACTCTATTTATTGCACTACCTAACTGCCATTACTATACCATAGCTGCCCCCAAAAGAAGGTAAATGTTCCACACTACACGGGGAAAATACAATCAGGTGTGAATCAGTAAACCCAATTCCAGCAGGGACTGTTGCTCTGGAGTGAGGGCTCCTAAGACCTTTCAATTTGTTTAGATCCTAGGATATCATAACTAAGAGGCACCTTAAAGAGTACCTAGTTGAACTCTGTACCCCTTCTTTCTCTTCTATTTGGCAGAAAACAATCATAAATGTGTTTATATAGCACTTTCAGGATTACAAAGCACTTTAAAAATATTATCTCGTTAGATTTTTACATCAGTCCTATGAAGTAAGTGCTATTATTAGTTCCTTTTATACAGATGAGGAAACTGAGGCTGAGAAAGGTGAAATGATTTGCTTATAGTCACACAGTAAGTATCTGAGGCAGGATTTGAATTGGGTTCCTCTTGATTCCAGATCCAGTGCCACTACATGCCTCTGGGACGGAGCAGTGATACTGTGAGTTCTTTGGAACTGCCCTAAATAAAGCTGTGGAGGCCAAGATTTTCAGCATCTCCTACTTATTTCTGCTTTATTATCTCCTTCTGTTTGGCATGGCCATGGGTAGCTGGGGACCAGTTGTCATGGGAGAAGAAAACCACCTGATTAGCTAATCCACATTTAATTGTTCGAGGTTTAATGAAAGGAATAAAGTACATACAAAAGCAAGAGAAGGAGTTGTATAATCATTAATAACCATTGACATTTATAGAAGCCTTAAGGTTTGCAAAACCCTTTGTATTCAGTAGTGCTGATGATTCTCACAACAATACTGAGAAATAACGAGTGCAGGCATTTTCTCCTATTTTAGCAGATGAAGAAAATGGAGAGCAAAGCATAAATGGCATTGTCCCCTTGAGGATTACTTCTCAGGAGGCAGACTTTCTGAGTGAGAGGCAGCAAGGAGGAATGGGGGTCACCAGAGACCAACTCTCCCCACTTCTCGGCTTTATCCGAGGCTACTCCGACCCCTACTCTTCCATCTCATTGTTACATATCATTGGATTATGAGATTTAGAGACCTCAGAGAGCAACTAATTCTTCCCATCATTCTAAAGGGAAGGAAACTGAGACCCAGAGAGAGCAAGTGACTCATCCAAGGTCACTCAAACAATGAAGTCCAGGGCTTTTGCTTCCAAATCCAATGTCCCATCTTTCCTCATGTTGCATTTCAGAAAAGCGCATGGGAACTGGAGCTAACATCAGTATTGGACAATGAATGAACACAGAGAGATAATAATAATAATAACATCAATATATTGATTTACATTACTATGTTATTACTATTATTATGAGGAAAGTAGTAGGTCTGAGAATTCATTCAGGAGGATCAAAATATAATTAGCCTTTTCCTAAAGGAGATCAATAAAGAACTGAGTTCCAATGCAAAAGAATACTTTATACCTCATGACCTCATCCAGTTAAAGGAATATTGCTGAGTTGTTCTGCTCAGAGAACTTCTCCTCCAACAGCCCTATGGTTATCACTCAAGACTTTGGCTTCATTTGTTTTTCCCTCTCCCTGAATGATTAATTTATGCACAATGAATATTCTAGCAACATACTAATAGGCAGATATGTTCAATAATTCAATTCAATTAATTAATAAATATTTATTGAATGCTTACTATGTATCATACACTATGCTAAGCACTGGAGACACAAAGCAAAGAAACAAGTAGTACCTTACCTCAAGGAGCTTTCACACAAACACACATACACACATGTGTGCACATGCATGTGTATATACATATATATACATACATGTCCATATGTATATAGCTAGGTGGCACAATGAATAGAGTGTTGGGCTTGGAATCAAGAAGACTCATCTTTGTGAGTTCAACTCTGGCCTCAGATCCTTACTAGCTTTGTGACCCTGAGCAAGTCACTTAACCATCTTTGCCTCAGTTTCCTCATCTGTAAAATGAGTTAGAGAAGGAAATGGCAAATCACTAAAGTATTTTTGCCAAGAAAACCCCAAATTAGGGTCCCACAGAGTCAGATACAATGGAAAATGACTGAACAATCACAACATATATAATATACACTTGCACATCTATTATATAATTATATACGTTTATATATATGTCTATGATATGTAGTCAAAGTAATTTATGGTGGGAGAGTACTATCAATATCATGGGAAGTAGGAACAATAGTAGAAAGTGTTGGTTTTTGATCTGGAAGACCTCAGTTTAAATTCTGCCTCTGAACTTATAGCCTTCGTGACCCTGAGAAAGTAACTTAACATCTCTGGACCTCAGTTACCTTTTCTGAAAAGTGAGGGAGGTGGACTAGATAAATTCTGTAATCCTTTCTAGCTCTAAATCTGGGATATATTTTTGGGTGAAAGAAGGACCTTCCCAGAAGACCTAGTCATTCCATGTAGCTAAGCCATAACTTCTGCAAAACAGTGTGGTGCAATAGAAAGAGCCTGGACTCTGGCATCAGAAGTTCAAATCTGATTCTTATATGTATAACATTGCATGAGGCACTTGAGTTCACTTGGGCCTCAGTTTCCCTGTTTGTAAAATAAGTGGGTTGGACCAGATGCTTTCTGAAATATCTTTTAATTTTACTTGTATAATCATGCAGTCTGGAAAAAGTATATCAATTAATATTTCTTAAAAAAGTATTTTAGAAGTATTTTAAAAAAGTGAATTAAATGCAGTAGAAAGAATCCTGGAGTCAGAGGACATGAAATCAAATTTCATTTTCTCTTACATGTGTGACCTTTGGCAAGTCACTTAACCTTCCTGGGCCTCAGTTTCCTCATATGTGAAATGTGGGGTAGGAGGAAGATGTTGAGCTAGATGGCCTCTGAGGCCTTTTCTAGACAGGAGAGCTGGGTTTGAGTGCAGACTCTCACTATTTGTAGCTTTGTCAGCTTAGGACAAATTGATTTAACTTTCCTGAACATAAGTTATAACACTTACAATATAGGCTCCCAGGTTCATTGTGAGGGAAGTGCTTTGTAAACCTAGAAGTCCCAATTCTTATAAAAATGTGAATTATCATTACTTATGTCATAGCATTGTTAGGAGGAAAGCACTTTGTAAGCTATAAATTTGACAGAAAGACAAGTTATTATTGCTTTATAGCAAGTTAACCCTGTAGATAGGACCAGGCTTCTCAGTGTATTGAAACAATACCAATGTTCTGTGTTTCTGTTTGCTGTTGTTTGCCCTTCATTGTTGAAGAGGACCATGCCAATAGGAAGGTGATGCCATGACTTTCAAGTGAATTGGATTTAAGTGAGGCAGGGCTTTGCAGTCACCAACCTCATTATCTCCTCTGCAGCCATCTGGGTCCAGTGGCCAGATATTGATCAGGATGACTGGAGATGGTCCTGGATGCAGTGGGACTCCTTGGCTTTTTTAAGCTAAGGTCTTTCCCATGGGCAATGCCCATTCAGTGATTAAGGCTAGGTAAGAATGAGGAAGACAATGGCCTCTTTTACCTAGAAAAAAAATCCATCTGAGAAGGGAAGACCTTCAGAATTTCTGGCCAAAACAGAAATAATTGCTCTTTACACTCACTTTGAGCCATCAAAACCCAAACAGTGACTAAGGTAGGCCTGGGCTGGGACCTATTGTTGGCCAATCAATGAGGGTCAGAGTGATTTAGATTTACAGCATGGTCCTTAAAGAAAGAAATCTAGCTTGTAAACCCAAAGATGTCTTGGGAGATTTCAGTGATCAAAATTTATATTCCTTTGGGCAGAGCACTCACTGATAGGAGTATGATTCCCTATGTGGACAGAGGGAGAGGAGAGAGGGGAGGAAAAGATAGAGAGGAAGGAGAGAGAAGAGGGAGGGAGGGAAGGAAGGAAGGAAGGAAGGAAGGTGCTGCCTTACCCAACTGGAGCTGGTCAATTGGAGCAGCTACTACTACTCACAAATTTTTGTTTGTCCTTCATTGTTGAAGAGGACCATGCCGATAGGAAGGTGATGCCATGACTTTCAAGTGAATTGAATTTAAGTGAGGCAATGGTGCTGCAGAGAGCAAACTCTTCTTTCTCTCCAACCACCACAAAAAAAGTTTACTTTGTGGACTCCCATATGGAATATTTTTAGTCTTTGATGGAAGTTTGGCCTATGTCAGGATATATATACTCAGCCCTACCTGGAAGGAAAGAGAATGCTGCCAATGAATCTGAGTACCTGAATCTAAGAAACCTAAGAGAGGTCATTTACATTTTTGCCATTTTAGGTTTAGATTCCTAAGGAAGGCTCTCCAAGCAATTTATTACACATTATGTCAAGGCCTCTTTTGGACATGGGCTGCTATTCACTTCAGAGGAAAAGATGGATAAACAGGGTGTTTCAAAACTCTTGGGGCAGTTTTAATCACTGATAGCATAAAACTGCCCCAGGACTTTTGGAACATACTATATAATTGGTGAACTGGGAAAACTCACAGGACTCAGCTTTGAGATTGACTGAAGATGATTTTCCAGGAATCACTTGGGGCTAAAAGGACTAGCAAGTTAGTTAGTCTATTTAGGAGGACTCTGGCCAGCAGTGAGAGAGTAAGAGAGAGACTCCACTGTGGTTGTCACAGGGAACTTGCTTCCTTTTCTTTTTTAGAGATGGACAATGGAGGCATCCTTGATCACCCAGAAGATTTCAGTTAGCCTCTATATAAGCAGTGGACCCCCTGCTTTGTAGATCTCTGTTGGGATGGAATCAAGCGCTAGAGGAGGAGCCTAATGGCATTCAATACCTCTTCTTCAGTTGGAAGTTTGGCTAGAGAGGGATTGACTTCAGCCTGAGATATATAGTTAATGACTCCAGCATTGGTTGATGATGGTCTGTTGAGAACACTATGGCAATGTTCAGTCCATCTCTCCATGTCCTTATCACTGATCAGTGTAGTTTCATCAGCATTGAGAAGTTGAGATGCACCAGAGGTAGTTGGCCCATAAATAGTCTTCAGAGAATTGTAGAAGTACTTTGGATTGTTGCTATTGGCATAAAACTGAATCTCATCTGCCTTCTTGTTGAGCCAAGAATGCTGCATCTTTCTAAGTTTCACTTGCACTTAACTTTTGATGGAGTTAAATGCTGCTTTCTTAGAGATGGGCAAACTGTCCTGTTGGTAACCCATGTGAGTTCTTGTTTTTCATCTAGCAGCTTCTGAATTTCCCCATCATTTTGGCCAAATGAATCCTGATGTTTGTAAGTGTTCTGGCCCATTTCAGTAAATGTGGTGCTGTTTACTTACCTTGGCAGTATACTTTCCAGGGATGTCTTCATAGATGATGAGGTTGATGCATGCATTGCCAGAGCTAGCTCAGCATTTGGAAGGCTCCAAAAGAAAGTGTGGGAGAGAAGAGGCATTAGGCTGCCTACTGATCTATAGAGCTGTTATGCTGACTTCATTGTTGTATGCCTGCGAAACCTGGACAATTTACCAGTACCATGCCAGGAAACTGAATCACTTCCATTTGAATTAGGAAGATTCTGAAGATTATCTGACAAGATAAGGTACCAGACACTGAGGTCTCTCCTTAAGCTGATCTGCCACACATTCAAATTTCAAACTCTACTGTAGAAGGCACAACTCCAATAGGCTGGCCAGTAACCTGAATGCCAAATGGATGTTTACCTAAAAGACTATTTTATGGAGAACTTGCACAAGGCAAGAGCTCCCATGGAGGTCAGAAGAAGTACAAAGACACTCTCAGGGTCTCTCTGAATGTGAGACATGGGAAACGCTGGCCTAGGACCGCCAGCATGGTGTGCCCACATCAAAGAAGGTTCTGTGTTTCATGAACAAAGCAGAATCACAGTAGCACAAAGGAAAAGTGAGATGCACAGATCTAGAGAAACCTCCATCCCAAATGTTCAAATGGACCATTTGTGCCCTCCCTATGGTACAGCCTTCTGATGCTCCTACTAGGCAGATCAACCACAGTTAAACACACTGCATCCTGACCCCAACATCACGATGTCATTGGTCCTCCTTGAGTATGAAGGACAAACAACAACAGTCAGCTAGTCAACAAGCATTGATGAAGATCTTACTATATGCCAAGTGCTGTGCAAAGCACTGTGGATGCAAAGAAAGCAAACACAGTCCCTGCCTTCAAAAAGCATATATCCCCATAGGAGAGACAGCATGGAAACAACTTTGTTCATGCAAGATACATACAGAGTAGGGGATATTTTTCAAGTGATTTGCTAAAATATAAATATATTATATCTATAGCACTCTCCCAATCTACCAGGCTGGTAATCCTGTCTGAAGATGAAATGAATTTACTTTGACATGACCTGTTTTTGATAGAGCCACGTTGGCTTTTTGTGTTCATGTCTTCCTTATCTAGGTGTCAACCAGTCAAATGCCAAGCATTTATCAAGCCCTTACTCTGTGCAATGTATTGTGCTGGAGGGGTTGAAAGGGGCCAGATTGTGAAAGGCTTTAAAAGTCAGACGGGCTCTGGAGTTAACAAGGACCCATTGAAGTTAATAGAGTAGGAGTGGGGAGTGATATAGTCAGAACTGAGCCTTAGGAAAATTACTTTGGCAGCGAAGTGGAGGATGGACTGGAGTTGGGGGAGATTTAAGACAGGGAGACAGGGAGACAGGGAGCCCAACAAGAAGGTTATTGTCATGGTCCAGCCACGAGGGCCACCAGGGTGTTTGCAGTGTCAGATGAGAGAAATGGGGTGTACAGAAGATACTTTGCAAAGAAACAAGAGGATTTGGCAACAGATTGGATGGAGGTAATGAGTGAGAGTGAGGAATCAAATAAGGATGCCACCCAATCTGTGAACCTGTGGGACTGGGAGGATGGTGATGCTCTCAATGGTAATAGATAGGGTCATTCAGAAGAGGAGAGAAATTGGGAGAAAAGTCCATCAGTCCAATGTATATAACAGGCCATAGGAGACATGAGACTAAAATGAGACCAGAGGTGAAGGGAGAGTGCGGGTAAGTGACTTGCCCAGGGTCATAAAACTCTCTCTCTCTGTGTCTCTCTCTGTGTCTCTCTCTGTCTCTCTGTCTGTCTGTCTCTCTTCTCTCTTTTTCCCTCTCCTCTCTCTCTCTCTCTCTCTCTCTCTCTCTCTCTCTCTCTGTCTCTTTCTCTCTCTCTGTCTCCAGGAGACTTGAATCCATCCCCCTATTTCACTCTGTCCCACTTGCTAATGATTGGGGTAGAGGGGGTTAGGGGAGGGAGTCAAGGACCTTATGAAAGAGTTCTTTCTGATAGCATAACAAGTTTGTTGTTTTTAATGTTTTCTCCTTTTCCTCTTAATCAATATCTTTTGGTTTGTTTGTTTCATCATTGTCACTTTCAAATACATCCCTACTCTTTCCCCTGTCCATCAAATTATCCACTGAAACAAGAAAAGAAGAAAGAAAAAAGAGAAAAATCAGGTTTGCAAAACTAACCAAAATATATGGCTGTATATGCATTAATCCATCCCCTCAGTCCCCTCCTTCTCCAGTGATGGGAGTCAGGTACATTTTCTTATGTCATCTTTAAGGACAAGCTCAGTCATTATAATTACACAAAGTTCAGTGTGTTTTGTCTGCAATGCTCACTAGTCTATTCTGGTCAGGGGAGCTAAGAAGACTCTCCCCAGTTCTGATTTCTTGTCATTTATTTTATAACTAGCCTTTATGTAGCAGTTTAAGGCTTACAAAAGGCTTTTACATATTATTTTATTAAATCCGCAACAACCCTGAGAGGTAGGTCATATTATTACTCCCATTTTATAGTAGAGGAAACTAAAGTATATTGAGGTTAAGTGACTTCCCCAAGGTAACAGCTAGTAAGTGTCAGAGGCAAAATTCCAGCTCAGGTCTTCCTGAGTCTTAGACCAACATAATTTACTTTATCACCTAGCTGCCTCTAAATTTTCTCTTCAAGGATAACAGGAGTTTTGAGAAATTGCCTTAGCTGCATGTTTTCAAGGCAAGAAGGATAGGCATAACTTCCCAGGAAACTTCAGCAGCAGACAGGAAAGTTACCATGCCCAAATCCTTTAGTAAGGACAGAAGAAGAGGTGGGATCCCTTCTGCTTGCTGCATCAGAAGCAGCCTAGAAATTATGTGATAAATAATAACAATGACAATAACAATAATTATTGTTGTTGTTGTTATTTGGTCATTTCAGTTGTATATAACTCTTGGTGACCCCATGTTGGGGTTTTCTTGGCAATGTTTTGTTATTTCCTTTTCCAGCTCATTTTATTGACTATAGCTAGCATTTATATAAATTTTTTACACAAGCACTTAAGGTTTTCAAAACATTTTACAAATATAATTTCATTTTATAGTCACAAAAACCCTGGGAGGTAGGTGCTATTATTGTCCCCATTTCACAGATAAGGAAACTGAATCAGACAGAGGTTAAGTGACTTGCCCAGGGTCACCCATCTAACAGGTAAATGAAGCCAAATTTGAGCCCACTTCTTTCTGACTCCAGATCCATTGTTGAATGCCTTCAAGTCCAGGCTTTGACTAGAACTCAGTCCCTAAATCCATCTATTCTATCCCTTCCTAAGGCAAGCAAGGGCTTAAGAGGGAATATTTCAAGGAGACATTTCTGTATATGTACTACCCAAACTGGCCCTTAATTTGATGCTCTCTTTTATTGTTTGCTATTGCTTCACTCATGTATTAATTATGACTCCTTGATCAGACCTGGAGCTCATTAAAGGGCAAGGACCATGTCTGATACTTTTTGCATCCATCATATCATCTTGTACACAGAGTTTTGTTTTATGGAAGCTTTCTGCCTAGGGGGCTGAACAAATGGTACATGCTCTCCAAACATGTATGGCTTATTTGTTTTCCATTTTTCTATAGTACTCTTGCATGTTTTTTTTTTTCAGTTAGACATTCATGAGACTAGAGCCCCGCCTAATCATAGGCCTAAGACATTGGAAATCATGGAGAAGATTTGATTAGATACCCTTTCTAACATTCTCCTCTGGCTACTCTGAGACTCACTTTCTCTCCAGTTCACTCAGGCCCAGAAGCATATGCCTCCCTCCCCTTTCTCCAAATCATGGCAGGACAGAAACAAAACTGTCAGTGAATGATTGGCATTAGACAGAGCTCATTATGGCTGTTCCTCTTTGTCCTTATTATCACATTCACATCAAAAATGTACTCTAATGAATGCCACAGGAAAAAATTGGCACCTCCTGCAATTGCTATGTGAACTCTTGAAGGATTGCTCAGTGTTAGCTGCTGGTCATGCCCTGCTGATATCTCCATTATCCTATCTTGGCCTGTCTTGTGGTTTGGGATATGTGGGCATGTGGGGAGTATAACATCTTATCCCACAGAAGCTGTGTCTGATTAGATAGCCTAGGGTTTCATAGGAAACCTCAGTGATGTTGCTTGGATGAAGAAACAAAATTCAAAGCCAGCTGAATTCCTTCCCCACATCATTTCTCAGAGCTCTATGCCCACTGCACTGTGGGACAAATGCCCCAACGACAGGTTTTCAAGATTCTTGGAGGCCTTCCTTGTATAATAGCTTGTGTTCATATAAAGTGGAGAAAGATAAACATAAAATCACTGAGACAAAAATAAAGACATATTGCTTAGTGTTAATAATTTAAAGCCCTTATTAGTAAATTGCAAGCCCCATGAGGGTAGGAATAATGTCCTTTTCATTTTTGGAATGCTCCTAGTACCTAGTACAATGCTCTACACATAGTAGGCACTCAATAAATGTTTGTTGAATAAATGGAGTACTGACTACATATGCCCAACTTAGTGGTAGGGACATAGTATTAGAAGTATAAGATGTGGTCCTTGCCATCAAGGAGCTTGTGATCTATCTGGGCTAAGGGTAGAAAGGTCTACTTTGAAATTTTGGTGGATCTATGTTCTCCCTCATATGGGTACCTCCTCCAATAGTACAGATCACAAGTCAAGTACGCCTTTTGACTTATGATTATGCCATCTCATAAATTCTCCATGGCTCCAACATGTTGGACACCTTTCTCTAGATATCCTGACATTATGTAGATACCAATTTAGAATTTGAGCTAACCACCCAGTTACTCCTTGCTCTCACTACCTTGATGAAGCATGTATTAAGCACCTACTAAAATCCAGTTCTTGTGATAGGTGCTGGAGCTATAAAGAAGTAGAAAAAATGATCTCTGCCTCAAGGAGCTTACATTCTAGGTAAGGGAGATGTATATATATAAGTAATACAAAATATATACTGAATAAATACAAGTTATTTAAAAGTGGGGTAATCACAGCTGTAGGGGATCAGAAAAGGTTTTATGTAGAAAATGTTACTTAATCTGGGGAATTAGAGAATCCCAGAAGTGAAAGTAAGGAAGGAATTGACAGCAGGCATGGGGGATGTTCAATGCAAAGGCATGGGGAGGAGAGATGGAGCGTCATATAGTAGGGACAGCCAGGCAACCCCTTTCATTGGATCATAGAGAATATTCAGGCTAGTTGTGTATAACAAGAATAGAAAGGTTGGATGGAGGTAGGTGATAAGGGCTTTGAAGCCAAACAGTTTAGTTTATATTTGATCCTGTGGGTAACAGGGAGCCACGAAAGTTCACTGAGTAAGAGGGGAAAGATGGTGGAAATTAGACTCATGATTAAGAAAATCTATTTGGTAGCTGTATAGAGGATGAATTGGGAATGAGAGAGAAACCTGAGGCAGGCAGACATTTTGAACCTCTTTTCTAGTTATATATGTCTTTGATGACATCCTTCAAGCTCTTTTAACTTCATAGCTCTTTGCTGGTAATGTGTTGTAGCCTACTCACATGTACCATACATCTTCTCCATTGGTCTTTGGGTGTTCCATACATTTAATTCTTTAGCAATTTTCAGGATTCACAACAATACATAGATTCAAGAATAATGAGAAAATTGAGTCCTTTGTTTCAGGCAACAGATAGTATCATTAGAAATCTCTAGCATTTTCCCAAAGTATATCCAATCTCCCTTCCACTTCTAGCTCAGTTTTGTTTTCATCTCATTACCTATGTGTGATTTTCTGCTCAAGACAAATGTACTGATGAGTTGTCCATTTGATTCACATCATGGTCAGGATCATAAGAATTTTCCATCCACTTGTCTTTTCTGTGTGAGTAATTAGACTGATTTTTTTTGAATAGAGACTCTACAATGTTCTGGGGCTAAATGAGATCAACAAAATATATTAAAAGAGGACCAAGTTGAGAAATTTATCACACGTAATGAATCTCTCTTCTATTTGAATTCATGATGGTAGCAAATTCTTTTGACAAGAACATATTTTCCCATTTTAGCCCCCATTGATATTGATAATCAGCCTGGCATTGAACAAATTTATCTCTGTTGTCACATCTTACAAAGAATCTTGCTTGATTTGGACATGGGCATGGGAGATACCTGTTGGAGGAGCACCTTTAAGATAATGTTTAGTTCTATTGAATCAAATGCTGTAATAATCGACATCCACACTGTGATCTTGAATACTCTGCATCTGTGTGACTCTTAAAATGTGGTCTACCCCCAGGGCCAGAGCCAAGCTGATGGAGAAAAGGCTGTGACTCACCTGAACTCTCACCATAACCTCTCTGAACACCTTTAAATAATGCTGTAAAACAATTGCTGAAGTGGCAGAACCCACAAAAGGATGGGGTGAAATAATGTTCCAGCCAAAGACAGCTTGAAAGGTCAGCAGGAAAGGTCTGTCACACCTGGGTGAGAACGGAGCACGGTCCAGAACAGGGCACGTCAGCACAGATCGGACCCCAGCAGACCATGAGCAGGCCTTTGGAGATACTGAATCAGCAGTGGCAGTGGCTGCTTCTGGAGCTCTCAGCCCACAGACGGTAAGGGGATAGAACAACTGGTCAAAAGGAAATTACAGAGGTCTGTTTACTAGTACTATGGGCAAGACTCTGTTGCTTTGCCCATACTCAGATCTGTGTCATAGTCCTGGGTGGCATTCCCAGGGTGAAGAGAAGCACTAGCACACCAGACCTTGTGACTACAGTGGAGCAGGGACCAATGTAACAGTTCCAGGGGCAGAAAAGAGTGTTTGTGGTAGCTCACAGACCACCTAAGTGTAGGCCAGGAGAGTAGTAAACACACCTCTCCTTAGATTATGTTACTTTGGAAGAACTGAAAACATGCAAGTTCCTAGAAGTATCTCTGAAAACAGATGCATAAACCCCTGAATCTTGGGACAGTGCACCATCCATCATCTGAAAGCAGAGTCCCACTTTATCAAAGAATTAAAAGTCAAGAAATAGGCTGGAAAAATGAGCAACCAACAGAAAAAAGTTCTGACCCAGGAAAGTTACCATGGTAACAAAGAAGATCAAAACACACATTCAGAACACAACAAAGTCAAAACTCCTACATCTAAAGCCTCTAAGAAAAAATATGAATTGGTCTCAAGTCATAGAATAGCTCAAAAAGGATTTTATTTTATTTTTTAAGTTTATTTTTATTATTTAATTTGTTTTTAGTTTTCAACATTCACTTCCACAAGATTTTGAGTTCCAAATTTTCTCCCCATCTCTCCCCTCCCCTCACCCCTAGACAGCATGCATTCTGAATACCCCTTCTCCCAATCTGTCCTTCCTTCTATTACCACCCCCCTTCTCTCATCCCCTTTCCCTTCTATTTCATATAGGGCAGGATAGATTTCTGTACCCTTTTGCTTGTATATCTTATTTCCCAGCTGCATGTAAAAACAATTTTTAACATTCTTTTTTAAAACTTTGAGTTCCAAATTCTCTCCCTTCCTCCCTCCTCACCCACCCTCATTGAGAAGGCAAGCATCAATATAGGTTATATATGTGTAGTCATGCAAAACGCTTCCATGGTAGTCATGTTGTGAAAGACTAAATTTCCCTCCATCTTTTTCTGCCCTCCGTTTTTTCTATTCTCTTCTTTGACCCTGTCCCTCCTCAAAAGTGTTTGCTTCTGATTACCCCCTCTCCACATCTGCCCTCTCTTCTATCATCCCTTGTCTCTTATCCCCTTCCCTCCTACTTTCCTATAGGGAAAATAGATTTCCATATGCAATTGAGTGTGTATCTTATTCCCTCCTTAAGCCAAATCTGATGAGAGTAAGATTCACTCATTCCCTCTCACCTCCCCCCTCTTCCCCTCTCTCCACTGTAAAAGCTTTTTATTGCTTCTTTTATGTGAGATAATTTACCACATTCTACTTCTTTTTCTCCTTCTCCCAGTACAATCCTCTCTCACCCCTTAATTTTATTTTTTAGATATCACCCCTTTATCTTCAACTCACCCTGTGCCCTCTGTCTATACATACATGCATACATACATACACACATACATATACATATATACATATACATATATGTGCATATGTTCCCTCCAACTACCTTAATACTGAGAAAGGTCTCATGAGTGACAAATATCATCTTTCCATGTAGGAATGTAAACAGTTCAACTTTAATAAGTCCCTTATGATTTCTCTTTTCTGTTTACCTTTTCATGCTTCTCTTGAGTCTTGCATTTGAAAGTCAACTTTTCTATTCAGCTCTGGTATTTTCATCAAGAATGCTTGAAAGTCCTCTATTTCATTGAATGTCCATTTTTCCCCCTGAAAAATTATACTCAGTTTTGCTGGGTAGGTGATTCTTGGTTGTAATCCTAGCTCCTTTGACCTCCAGAATATCATATTCCAAGCCCTCTGATCCCTTACTGTAGAAGCTGCTAAATCTTGTGTTATCCTGATGGTGTTTCCACAATACTTGAATTGTTTCTTTCTGGCTGCTTGCAATATTTACTCCTTGACCTGGAAACTCTGGAATTTGGCTAGAATATTTCTAAGAGTTTTCCTTGGGGATCTCTTTCAGGAAGAGATCAGTGGATTCTTTCCATTTCTATTTTACCCTCTGGTTCTAGAATATCAGGGCACTTTTCCTTGATAATTTCTTGAACGATGATGTCTAGGCTTTTTTTTTTGATCATGGCTTTCAGGTAGCCCAATAATTTTTGAATTATCTCTCCTGGACCTATTTTCCATGTCAGTTGTTTTTCCAATGAAACATTTCACATTGTTTTCTATTTTTTTCATTCTTTTGGTTTTGTTTTATAATTTCTTGATTTCTCATAGAATCATTAGCTTCCATGTTTTTCATTCTCGTTTTTCAGGATTATTTTCTTCAGTTAGCTTTTGGACCTCTTTTCCATTTGGATAACTCTGTTTTATAAGGCATTGTTCTCCTCATTGGCTTTTGAACCTCTTTTGCTATTCAGGTTAGTCTATTTTTAAGGTGTTATTTTTTTCAGTATTTTTTGGGTCTCCTTTAGCAAGCTGTTGACTCCTTTTTCATGATTTTCTTGCATCACTCTCATTTCCCTTCCCAATTTTTCCTCTACTTTCTTATTTGCTTTTCAAAATCTTTTTTGAGTTCTTCCATGGCCTGAGACTGATTCATATTTTTCTTGGAGGCTTTGGATGTAGGAGCTTTGACTTCGTTGTCTTCTTCTGGTTGCATGTTTTGATCTTCTTTGTCCTCAAAGTAAGATTCCATAGTCTGAGTTTTTCCCACTGTTTGCTCATGTTCCCAGCCAATTATTTGAGTTTTGAACTCTTTGTTAAGGTATGGGGTCTGCTTGCAGTGTGGAGCAGGTACTGTCCTAAGCTTCAGGGGTTTTGTGCAGCTGTTTTCAGAGATACTTCTAGGGACCTGTAAGTTTTCAGTTCTTGCAAGGTGGTATGATCAAAGAAGAGGTGTTTACTCCTTTCCTGGCCTGGGCTCTTATCTGTGAGTGACCATAAGCACTCTTTTCTGCCTTTGAATTGTGAGGAGGATTCGCTTTCTACCACCGCCACAAGCTCTGCCACCCCAGGGCTCCTCCTCGCTCCAGGGCCACTACCCAGGACTGTGACCCAGATCTAAGAAATGGCAAAGCAAGGGAGTCCTACCTTAGTGCCAGCAAAAAGATCCCTGCAATCCCCCTTCTGATCAGTCATTCAATCCCCCTCACTGTATGTGTGCTGAGCAATCCAGAAGCAGCTGCTGTCACTGTGGCCACTGCTCCGGGGCTGCACTAGGGCCAGGGCTGGACTGTACTCCTCTCTCACCCAGGTCTGACAGACCTTTCACACTGACTTTCTAAGTTGTCTTAGATATTTGTGGGTTGAGAAGTCTGGAAACCACTGCAGCTGCCCATGATTCAGTCTCCTGAGGCCTGCTCCAGGTTTGCTGTGGCTCATGCTGAACTACGCTCCTCTCCCAGCCCAGAAGGACAGACCTTTCCCATAAATTATCCAAGTTGTTTAGGGCTGGAATTTTTTTCACTCTGTCTTTTTGTGGGTTCTGCTTCTCTAGAATTTATTTAGAGTCATTTTTACAGGTATTTGGAGGGGTTTGGGAGACAGCTTAAGCAAGTCATTACTTTTACTCCATCATCTTGGCTCCACCCTGAAGAAAGATTTTGAAAATCAAGTAAGAGGGGTAGATGGAAAAGTGGGAAGAGAAATGAGAGCGAAGCAGGAAAATCATGAAAAAGAAGTTAACAGCTTGGTAAGGGAGACACAAAAAATACTAAAGAAAATAACACCTTAAAAAAACAGACTAGGCCAAATCGTAAAAGAGATACTAAAAGCCAATGAGGAGAAGAACATCTTGAAAAGCAGAATTGGCCAAATGGAAAAAGAGGCACAAAAATTCACTGAAGAAATAAACTCCTTAAAAAGTAAAACTGGACAAATGGAAAAGGAGGTACAAAAGCTCACTGAAGAAAATAATTCCTACAAATTAGAATGGAGCAAATGGAATCTAATGACTTTATGAGAAATCAAGAAACAATAAAAAAACAACAAAAATAGAGAAGGCAATGTGAAATATTTCATTGGAAAAACAACTGATTGGGCAGCTAGGTGGTGCAGTGGATAGAGCACTGGCCCTGAAGTCAGGAGGACCTGAGTTCAAATTTGGCCTCAGACCAAACACTTGACACTTACTTCGCTGTGTGACCCTGGGCAAATCACAACCCCAATTGCCTTAAAAAAAAAAAAACTGACCTGGAAATAGACCCAGGAGAGATAATTTTAAAATTATGGGACTACCTGAAAGCTATGACAAAAAAAAAAAGAACTTAGACATCATCTTTCCAAAAATTATCAAGGAAAACTGCCCTGATATTCTAGAACCAAAGGGTAAAATAAAAATTGAAAGAATCCACCAATCCCCTCCTTAAAGAGATCCCAAAATGAAAACCCCCAGGAATATTATCACCAAATTCCAGAGCTCCCAGGTCAAGGAGAAAATATTGCAAGCAGCCAGAAAGAAATAATTCAAGTATTGTGGAGCCACAGTCAGGATATAACACAAGATTTAGCAGCTTATACATTAAAGGATCAGAGGTGTTGGAATATGATATTTTGAAGGGCAAAAGAGGTAGGATTACAACCAAGAATCACCTACCCAGCAAAACTAAGTGTAATCGTTCAAGGGGAAAAAGGAATTTTCAATGAAATAGAGGACTTTCAAGCATTCTTGATGATAATACCAAAGCTAAATAGAAAAGTTAATTTTCAAATACAAGACTCAAGGGAAGCATAAAAAGGTAAATAGTAAAGGGAAATCATAAAGGACTTAATAAGATTAAACTATTTACATTCCTACATGGGAAGATGATACTTGTAGCCCATAAGAACTTTCTCATTATTAGGGCAGTTAGAAGGAGTATACATAGACAGAGGATATATGTATGAATTGAATATGAAGGGATGATATCTAAAAAAAATAAAATTAAGGAGTTTGAGAAGAATGCACTGGGAGAAAGGGAAAGGGCGGGGTAGAATGGTGTGAATTATTTGATGTAAAAAGGCAAGAAAAAGTTTTTACAGTGGAGGGGAAGATGGGGGAGGTGAGGTAGAGAATTGAGCAAACTGTCATCAGTAAGATGGGAATAACATACATACTAAATTGGGTATAGAAATCTATCTTACCAAACAGGAAAGTAGGAGGAGAAGGGGATAAAAGAAGGGGGTGTAGTGATAGAATGGAGGGCAGATTGACGGAGTTGGTAGTCAGAAGCAAAACATTTTTGAGGAGCCACAAGGTGAAAGGAGAGAGAGAATAGAATAAACGGAGTAGGAGAATAGGATAGAGGGAAATATAATTAGCAATAGTAATTGAAAAAAAAATTTTGAAGCAAGTTTCTCTGATAAAGGCCTCATTTCTCAAACATATAGAGAACTGAGTCAAATGCATAAAAATAAGAGCCATTCCCTAATTGATAAATGATCAAAGGATATGAACAGTTTTCAGATGAAGAGCCATTCCCCAATTGATAAATGATCAAAAGATATAAAGTTTTCAGATGAAGTAATCAAAGCTATTTATAGCCATATGAAAAAAAAATTGGAAAACTGCAAATTAAAGCAATTCTGAGGTCCTACCTCATGCGTATTAGATTGTTTAATAGGACAGAAAAAGAAAATGACATGTTGGAGGGGATGTGGGAAAAATGAGACATTAATGCACTATTTATAGAGCTGTGCACTGATTCAAACATTCCATAGAATAATTTGAACTATACCCAAAGGAATATAAAACCATGCATATCCTTTGACCTAGTAATACCACTACTAGGTCTGTATCCAAAAAGAGATTAAAAAAAAAAAAAAGGAAAAGTATTTATATGTACAACAGTATTTATAGGGGCTCTTTTCTGATGGCAAAGAATTGGAAATTGAGGGGATGCCCATCAATTGGAGAATGGCTAAACAAGTATGTGATTGTAATGGAATATTATTGTGCTACAAGAACTGAGCAGCATGCTCTCAGAAAAACCTTGAAAAACTTGCATGGGCTGATGCAAAATCGAATGTACTGTGTACAAAATAACAGCAATATTATAGGATGATCAATTGTGAATGACTTAGCTATTCTTAACAATACAATGACCCAAGCCAACTCTGAAGGACTTATGATGAAAAATGCTATCCATCCCCAGAGAAAGAACTGATGGTGTCTGAATACAGATTGAAGCATACTTTCGTTCACTTTCTTTGTTTTTCTTGAGGTTTTTTGGGGGGGGAGGGGTCTATGTTTTCTTTCACAACATGACTAATATGGAAATATGTTTTGCATATGCATGTATAATCTATATCAAATTGTTTGCCTTCTCAATAAGGGGGATGGGGAGGGGAAAAAGGAGAGAATTTGGAACTGAAGTTTTAAAAATGAATGTTAAAAATTGTTTTTACATACAATTGGGGAAAAATAAAATACCAAATTAAAAAAATGTGGTTTAACCTCAAATTCCATTTGTAAAATCCTATATATTCCCTTCTCAAACCAAGGATCTTCTCAATGTCTGATTATGATTATTTTCATAAATATTTTGTAGAGATCATAACATATAGGTTAGTAGTTTCATATTGCCTTAAAAAAACATGATAAAACCTCTGAATTTTCCCGAAGCTTTTGCTGCCCTCTTTTCTTTCAGAGGCCTTGGGAACTGACTCCTCAGTCCCCTCAAAACTATGTCATCTTCATCTCTGTGACCACTTCTACATTAGCTTTTATGAGTTAAACCATTCTTTCCATCTTTGTTTTCTTTAGTCAGTCAACATGCATTTAAGTGCCTACTATGTGCCATGTTTTCAGTGTCATTTCTATTTCTTCATGCTCTCTTCCTCATCTGGGACTGTCATTTTACAGTCCAAATGTAGTAGCCCCGGTGTCATTGATGAAGAAAGGAAATTGCTATAGACAACTTGACACTTTTGTCTGTTGTCTTCTCAGTTTCACCCTTACTCACTCATGATGTGACTTGGTTTAGTTGGATCTTTCACCAAGATTTTGGTAAATTTAGGATCATAGTTTTAGAGCTGGAAGGGCTCTGGGTGGCCTCCTAGTCCAACTCTCACATATTACATGTGAGGAAGCTGATGCCAGAGAGGTTGAGACTTATCCAAGGCTTCTTGGGTCATAAGTAGCCAACCCAGGATCTGAACCTCAGTTTTCTGAATCCAAATGTAGCACTTTTTACACTCTGCTCTCCTCTAGCTTGTTGTCCCCCCTACTGGTTCTTTTTTCATATATAAAGATAGTACCATTCATAAATTTCTGTCACTGCCCTCTGTAAGACTTTGCAACTGAATTTATTTTTTAAAATGTTTTCGACTTTGGCTGTCATACTTTCCTTCTTGGTGAGAAAATGAGCTATTTACAGAATGAATCAGTTTCTAGTTCTTCATTGTGAAGATTGATTTAAGGTTTTTTTTAGGAAATTGTGTTAGTTTGTATCAATATCTGTTCGCTTGCCAATTTCCCACTTTTTTTTAGTATCAATACATCATTTGATTGGAGTTATATCATTTTGGTGCTATTTCTTCTAATTTTTATTCTTCCTTCTATTTTGGTATTGATTTTGACCTTTAATGATTGGCGGTCTGATTATATAGATAGTTAATTATGAAAATAAGCACTTTTCTCTCTATTAAAATGTAATAAATTTATTGTATCATGTCTTTTGATGATAATTATGTCTTATCCATATCAACTATCTTCTTAGAGAAAGTATTCAACATGCCTAAGTGTGAAGTTTCTTGATAGTCTCTAATTCTTTGGCTGCTCTCACTTCTTATCCCTGAAAAGTATTTTCCATCTTTTCTACCCTCCCACACTCTCATACACATGCATACCTTTGGATTTGTCACTGAGTATTAAGGAATATATTGATGTAGGGTGTGTCTTTTATCCAAATGCTATGGCTTGGTGCAGGTAACAAATACAAAATAAAGGCAGGAATTTGAAACTAAGAATTAAGATGGCAAGTGGTGTCTAAAATAGCTCCACCTTTTTTTTCCTTTGCCTTTTTTCCTCCCATTTATTTGCATGGGAGCCCAGAAAGAAAACTGGAGTTAAGAAAATTGGGGGTCCTCAGACAAGAACAGGCTATAAGAAGTTTAATAGAAGGAGAACTGCTAAAATGATTCTGAATTGGTGCCATCTGGCAATGGGTCTTTAAGTGGGAATTATAAGGAATTTCTAAACCTAAGTAGATAGAAGCTTTGAGCAGAGAGACTATCCTGGATGAACAGGAAGTTGAGATTAAAAGTAGAATTAATGTACTATTTTTTTCTGGATAGATGCATGGTGTTGAAAAAGAGCTTAGCTTAAGGAAAAAGGAATCACTTTTCAAAGAGGAAAAGTCTATTACAATCAAAGTTTTAAGAACTAATTGATCTCCTTTTGGGGGAGAAGCAGCAGCTAAGGATTTTTTTTCTGGTTCTATGATAGTCTAGGGCTCTCTCTAAAAGAGCTTAAACTCAAGTTTCTGGAATTTAAGATAAAAGAGACTTGGCAGATTCCACTCTTTCTTTTATGAATGAGAGGTAGCATTTCAGCTGAGGTGTCAAGCTGACCCTAGAAGCAGGAAGCAGAAAGAAATTGCACAAGCTTGTTTCCAGTGGAGTCACCTCTTAGTGACCACCAGACACAACAGGGTAAGTGGGAGATCATCAAACAGCAGCTACATGAGACTCTCTGGGAATCATTCCAGTTAACGACTATATACCCTTCCACAATTTTGCAGAGACTAGATATCATTCAAGGCCATCAGTGAGCATGTTAAGTAAAAGCAGCTCAAATTGCCCTGGAGCTTTAGAGATGTGAGTTATCTCTCTGCATATCTGTTGTGGTCACAAATTCCCAGTGTGTGTGCCCTTGAGGTTTTCACTCTTCCCAGTGAAGACTGGGCAAGTGCTATCTGAAAAGGTGTGCATGCCTGTGCAAAAATGTGCCTCGGGTTTGAAGATGTTGTATTTCTAATTGTCTTAATAGGTGATTTCATTGTATGCCTTTACTTTGAATTAATTCTGTCCTTTGACTGACTAGTTAAAGCAAATATGTCAGTGGGATTCATAAGCTATGCTTTATGAATGGATATTGGTCCATAGAATACCTTGAACTAGAGGTAGCTTGTATGGGAAGGCCCATGTGGGTTGTGTCACCAGGTGCTACATTAATTTAATCTGGAGCTTACTAAGCTGTCTGTAGATTTACTCATTTCTCATTTTCTGCACAAATGATTGCACATAAGCTTCAGTTACTTTCATGATAGTCTTTTTGTGAATGATAATCATAAGGACTGTGAGTATCCTAGGGGTTAGATACAAAGAGGTCCCTTCCCAACAATATCTAGGCAGTTCCTGCTGAGGGTGCATTAGGTTGGCATTCAGAGCAGAAGGGGTAAAGTTGGAGCCTTAGGAGTCCAAAAATGAGAAGAAGAATAGAGAGTTTTGGATAGTAATTGATGAAGAAGTGGTGTGGTTGATTATGTGGGAGACTAATCCAAGATGTCTCTAGGGGAAGTTGAAGTGCAACCAATTATCTCATCCTCCAATTAGGTTGGAGGCACCAACTTTGGGGACTATTAGCTCAGGGAACAAGCTGAAATGGCCAATAGCAAGGACATCTCCCCCCCACCCCAGAGCTTAAAGAAGGAACGGGTTACAGAGGAGCTACTTTGAGGCCATGTTTCTTGATGCCAATTTCAGTCATTGTACAAGAGGAAAGGGAACATGGGGACAAACTTTCAGGTTCTTCATTTCCACTGTAAACAAGAGAGGTCTGATTATGAATGGTACGTATAGAATGAATGGAAACTGGGCTGTAATTTAAAAAAAAAACTGATTCCTAGGGGATAGAGAATGAGCAAATGGACAGAGGTGAGGTGGGAGGAGAATGGTGTCATCCATTGGAGTTCTTTTTAATGGTCCCAGAGCAGCTAGAATAAACAGGGATAGCTGGATCTGGACAGTACAGAGTTAAAAGAAAGAGACATTGTAACTGGGGCCTTGACATTTCTCATTTATAAACTTCCCTAGGCACTACTACCCCAATTACTTTTGCCTCTGGCACTCCAATGGTTACTGCATCCCATTCCAAATTCCATCTCTCCTCCACACCCTTAGTGTGATAAGCCCTTGTACTCCATGAACCAGAGCAGAATCTATCCTGGGATGGGGCAGGAGCTCATAGACCCAATACCCAAGCTCCATGAGGATATATTTTGGCATCTCCTAGAGCATCTCTGTGCCTGTTCATGTAGATAAGAATCCTATACCTCTAGATGACTTGCAAATTGTATTTATGTAGTGCTACTATAGCCATCTCAGGAGACCTCTGAGTCAAGCTGTTCACACCCTCTATCTTGCACACCTAGTTCAACTCTTGTGACTGATGTCATCAGCTTTTTCCTCAACTTCTGAATCCCAGATTCTGGTCCCTCAAAAGCAGGCTGAGCTGAACTTGGCCCTGAAAAGAGGCAAGAGGTAAGAGGAAAGGACTTAAATTTACTAGCTGGGCAGGGTCTCTTTCTTTTTAGGGAAATGATCTTTCTGTTTTATGGGGAGGAAAGGGAGAGAGGTTGTTTGACTTGGTTGGTTTCCATTTTGAGGGTTTCTTAGGGGATGTGAACATGGTGGATGAGGGTCTTTATTAAGGGAGTCTGTGGGGATGTCTCTGAGATGTCCCATACATTAAACAATATTCCACCTAGGTAACTTTGCCTCCTGTGATTCTAGTTTGAAAGGCTAAAGCCGGGAAGATGATGTCATATCTTGTCTTGTACAGGACTGTGCATATTACTTCCCAGTTCAAGAAAGCTTCTGACTGGCTCAAAGATAAAATGCAAACTTGAGTGGTATTTAAAGTCCTTCACAATCTGACTCCAAGCTATCTTTCTAGATATATGTCACATTTCTCCCCTTCTTAGACTCTACATTCTAGTCTAACTGGACTATTTGCTGTTCCTCCTACATAAATGACATTCAGTCTCCTTCCTCTGCACTTTTGCCCAGGTTGTGCCCCATCCTTGGATATTCTCCCTTCACCTCTTGAAGTCTATAGCTCTAGTCAGAACACAGTTCTACTGTCTCCTTCTAGAGAAGGCATTACCTAATCCCTCCAGTTTTTAGTTGTCAAAAGTGTGTATGTGATTACATGTACACATGCTACAAGCAGAAGAGAAGTCTTTTTCTGGTCTACAAGAAATTGACCGTACTTTTTTACTTTCAAGAAATTACATTCACATTGAGATCAACTATTGTAACCTGCTTTGTAGAAAAAAAAAAGTTTTCAGGGAGCTATCTTACATTAATGTTAGCTTTTCCAAAGGGTTTAAAGAAAAAAAGGAAAACAGGAAAACACATATCACAAGCAGAACAATTCCCTGAACATACAGTGTTTTTCAGAGATAAATCATGAACACAAATTTATCCCAAGTATCTAGTATTGGAGGAGAAAAACTATACTATTCAGTGTCTATTTCCTAGCATTTATTACTTATCCAACATGAAAGGATAATACCCCAGTGACAGGAAAATGGTGCCCAAGGCCATTGAATATGGTTGAATTAAGCATTGTAAATATCCCCAACAACATGTTTAATTAACTAGGATACTTGGTTGATATTAAATCTACATCAACTAATATTAAAAACATATATATTGAGGCTAAACAGCTTAAGAAGGTCTCAGTATCTGATTGTGGAAGTGTTCATTTTCAAATCACAGGTTTGTTGAATCTTTCCAAATTGAGCATTGGGGACTGGAGTATTATAGTTGCTTTGGAAAGAAAACTGGGGCAAATTATATTTTTATGCTTCATTATAAACCTTGCTATAGTAAATATAGACATCTCACCATAAGAATAAACTAACCAGACATGGAATGGAAGGAAAAAAGGAAGAGAAGAAAGGAAAGAAAAGAAGAAAGGAGATCCAGGGAGAAGAGAGCAGAGGAGGGAGGGAAGAAGAGAAAAGGGAAGGAGAGAAAGGATAGTGGAGGAAAGGGAAAGAGAGGGTCTCATTTTACAGATAAATCAATCAATAAACATTTATCAAGTATCTACATGTGCCTGGCACTGTGCTAAGTGCTGCGGTTACACAAAATGGCAAAAAGAGTTCCTGTCCTCCAGGAGCTCACAATCTAATGTGGGAGGCAACAAACGAACCAATATAAACAAACAAGCTATATACACAATAAATGAGAAATAATTAACAAATGAAAGACACTAGAACTAAGAGGGGATGGGAAAGTCTTCCTGTAAAAGATGGGAATTTTCTAGGTATTCTACAGAATTTGATTGGAAACGGCCATCCAGAAGTCATTTACCTTTCCTGTAAACAAAACATTACCTTAAGTAGGTAGGTAGTAAGTAGCAAAAGGGTCATCCATGTCTTATTTTATGACCTACAATGATAGTGTACTCACTACTTCTTGAAGCCCAGTATGTTTTGAGATAACTAATTCTTAGGAAATTTACTTAGAAAATGGAAATGGAATCTTCTCTTTTTCAATTTACAAACTTTGTTCAGATGAAGTCAAATATGTGTGGGACAGAGACCACTACTCAAAATCAAGACAAAGACTTAGATACCTTGAAAGCAGAAAGGAGTTTATTGCTTTTTCATGAGGAAGGGTACTGTCCCTCGTCACACTAATGTTGCTGGCCAGGGAGTAAAAGTTGGTTACAGAAAGCAAGGCTAACGCGTAACTCCCTCCCTTTATCCCATTGGCTGGGTTTCAGGGGGCACAATCTATTCATGGAAATCTTCCCCAGCAACAAAAAGGTGGGAAGTTTTGCATGGGAAAACAGTTTAGGTTGGGGGTAAGGCTATTCTTTCTGCTATGTGCTTAAAAAAAAAAACCAGGGTGGGGGGGTTTGACAAGGTCAGAAGGGAGTGTTTCAACAATACAACTAAATTCCTTGAGAAGGCCATCTACAACAGGTGCCTCCAATTTCTCTTCTCTCACTCTCTTCTTAACCTCTCACTATCTGGTTTCTGACCTTAACATTTAACTGAGATAGTTCTCTCCAAATGACCAGTGATCTCCTAATTGTTGCCCTTTGTGAGAACTATTAACAAGAACTATTAACCCTTTGAGTAGGCTTCACTTTTGAGAGATCATTTCTCACAAATAGAACAAGTCTAATACTCTTTATTTCTTCTTTTTGGATTTGGGATCATTTCTCTAAGAACCCCAAGATAATTATTTTCTTTCTATAGATAATAAAGGTTCAAGAATTGTCTGGCATCTTGGGATTTGTAGTTCGGTAGGTCTTGAGGCCTCTCAGCCTCCATAGTCTTTGAGACAAGAAAGTTGAATTGAATCTCACACCATATGCCAAAATAAAGTCAAAATGGGTTTGTGATTTTATAAGCAAACTGGGAGAGCAAGGAATAGTTTACCTATCAGATTTATGGAGAACAAAAGATTTCATGACCAAACAGGAGATAGAGAACATTATGAAATGCAAAATGGATAATTTTGATTACATTAAATTGAAAAGTTTTTGCACAAACAAAGCCAATGTGACAAGATTAGAAGGAAAGTAGAAAATTGGGAATTTTTACAACCAGTGTCTCTGATAAGTATCTCATTTCTAAAATATATAGAGAATTAAGTCAAATTTATAAGAATACAAGTCATTCCCCAATTGACAAATGGTCAAAGAATATGATTAGGCAGTTTTCAGATGAAGAATTAAAGCCATCTATAGTCATATAAAAATGATCTAAATCACTATTGATTACAGAAATGTGAATCAAAACAACTCTGAGGTACCACATCACACCTATCAGATTGGTCAACATGACAAAACAGGAAAATAATAAATGTTGGAGAAGAGGTGGGAAAATTGGAACACTAATGCATTATTGGTGGAGTTGTGAAATGATCCAACCAAAATTGCGCTTCTGCTTCTTCTTCTCATTATTATTAATTGTATCCCCAGCATTTAGCACAGTGTCTAGCATGAAACAGTAGGCATTTAATAAAGGGTTATTGGATTGGAGAGAAAGGTAGTTGAAGGGGTGGGGGCAGAAACAGCTTCATAGGCATGGGGAACGGCCCAAGAGCCAAGAGATAAAGTTTCTTGTTTGTAAAACATCCAGGAAGCCATTGTCACTTATGGAAGAGTATATGTTCGGGGTAAGGTGTAAGAATAATGGAAAGATAAGAGAGGGCTAGGTTATGAAGGGCTTTGAATGCCAAACAAAGCATTTTTTTATTTGTTCCTAGAGGCAATAGGGAGTCACTGGAGTTTATTGAGGAGAGGTGCAGAGTGACATGGTCATACCTATGTTTTAGGAAAATCAATTTAGTGGATGAATGGAGGATGAATTGGAGTAGGGAGAGATGTGAAGCAGGCAGACCCACTAGCTTGTTGTTTATTCTTTTCAGTTATGTCCAACTCTTTGTGACCCCATTTGGGGTTTTCTTGGCAAAGATATTGGGGTAGTTTGCCATTTTCTTCTCCAGCTCATTTTACAGGTAAGGAAACTGAGGCAAACAGGGTTAGGAGACTTGCCCAGGATCACACAAATAGTAAGCATCTAATCCCAGATTTGAATTCAGGTGTTCTTGATTCTAGGCCTGGTGCTCTATCCCCTGTGCCTGCTAGCTGCCCCAGACTCACCAGCAGATTATTACAATGGTCCACAAGAGATCAATTGCCTAGTCAAACAAGGAGCATGGTGGTATCCTACAATTAAAGGATAAAGGAGCAGAAGCTTAGGCTGTGACAAGAAGTCATGTACTCTAATATGTGTATGGGGAAAGTACATCTTTATGGCACTATACAAAAGCAAGTTGCTACTAGTTAGTAATTCAGTAGTGAAAACTCTTTGATAGAACAGGACCCCTTTACAGGGTCAGCACCAGACTCCGTGGAAAAAATGGGAAGAGGGTCAAGTTTATCTCTACCACTTTATCCTCTTCTCTAAACTCTCTTTTTTTGTCCCCTTACTATTTCTTTAGAGCATCCAGTATAAATTAGCTTTGTCAGCTGGCTTTCCAGAGACCTGGAAGGATGAAAGGAATAAGTACATGGTGACTAAATGCTCTGTCTTTCCAAAAGGATTTTATGTTTGAAAAGCAGATTGCGTGCAGAAGGTGATGATTAACATTAAGAATGAAATGCCAATAGCAGAAAGTCAGGCATAAATGGAAAATAATTTAGGACACTAAAAGTCTTTACTCCTGAAATCACTTGAAATGCTCCTATTTAAGACTGGCCTGACCGTTTTAAGTGCAGAGAGGTGACCAAAGGGATTTCCTGATGAGCTTACTAGGAGATTAGCCTTTGTTTGAGACTATTGATAACCTCTCCCTATAGGGGTTGTGTGTGGATATGCCTATTGGCTCCTTCTTAAAAAGACTACTTATTTCTTTTTTAACCATCAGCTACAGCACCCCCAGTTGATTGACTCTTCTAACTAGGTGCCTGCATTGCAGAATCATGCATCCCAGGAAATCCTCCCTCCTTTAAGCAGGAGTTTCAAGAACTTTCACCTTTTGGCCAATGCCTCCCCTCTCTACAGCTTCCATCTCTCAGATTGAGGTTAATCTACTACCTTAACAAGGCTGACACCACCAACTTAGGCTCCAGGGACTCTCCTCTTGATCTATATATGCATTGATGCTTGTTGACTCTGTCATGAATCTCTGTACCCACATCATCATTAGGCTGCTCCTATGGCCCCAGGATCACCTGCTTCTCTTTCAGCCTCTCTCTTGAAGAAAGGCAAAAGGGAGAAACACAAAAGCATCTTCCAGATCCTTTTTATAGGCCAGTTGAAAAGAGTAGCTCTTTTCATATAATCCATCCCACCAAAATGGGAGCTAATTAATTCATCTTGAGTGCAGCCCAAATTATTGAGACTTAATCAGGAGAGTGTAATCAATGAAGTGCCAATGAGTCTATCCATACTCTTCATAGGGAGTTGCTCTCAAATGTACCAAATAAAAATTCACCTTCCTCTTTTAGTTGGTCAAGGGCCAATTCTCTACAAGAGGATCATAGGAGGTTCTAATAAAGAGAGACTGTAGGGATTATATAGTGGGTGCCACCATTCTTGTAGTCATCTAGGCTTACAACCTCTTATTCTTGATTCTCCCTTATGCTGTACACCAAATCAGTCGTCAAGCTTTCTTGATCCCACTTCCATAATAACACTCACCTCTGTCTTCTCTCAATTCACTTGACTACCACTCTAGTTCACAACCCTCATCACCTCTCACTTTGACTGATTGAACTCTCTATTTCTAGTCTCTCCCCTATTCAATCCATCCTGTAGGCAGCTGCTTTGTTAGTATTACCAAGATAGAAATTCCAACCATGTTACTCTTGTATGTGAACATCTTCAATGGCTCCCTATCATCTCTAGCATAAAATAAAAATTCTGCAAATTGGCATTTAAGGTCCTCTACAATCTTCTTTCTTATACCTTTCCAAACTTGGCTCCTATTACTTCCATCCATGTAGTTTATGTTCCTGAAAAAGTGACCTAGTTATTTCCTAAATTCAACATCCCATTTCCCATATCTGCTTCTTTGTCATATGCCAGACATATACTCCTTCCTCAACTCTGACTCCTAGCAACCCTAGCTTTTTGATTTTTTTTTTCTCTTAAGGATCAGATTTGATACCTTTTCTTCCTTAAGCCTTTTCTAATTCCAATTGTTATTGCTCTCTCTCACCTCAAATTTTCTTGTGTTTACTTGTCTTTGTATATCTTGTATCCCTTATTCAAATATAAGTCCTTTTGGATGGGGCAGATTCATTCTTTGTCGTCATATCACTAGTACTCAGGATAGTGCCATGCAGCTGGCAGATACTTAATAATTGCTGGCAGAGAAGGGGATCGAAGACTTGATAGAAAATCTCCTGGGTGAAGAAACTATTGATACAAATCAGCACCTTCTCTGTAAATGAGAGTTTTAGAGACTGGCCTAGATTAATGAAAGACTAAGTGACTTCTGTTGGGTCACACAGTCAATATTGGTTAGAATCAGGAGATGAACCCCTATTTTCCTGGTTCCTAAGTGAGTTCTCTATCCACTATGCCACACTATTTCTTAATAAATGCTTAAGGAACTTAAAAGTTACTTTAAAAATTGGTGCCTCCCACCTGGGATTTCTAGCTCATGTCCCTTCAAACATATTATTTTGATTTTAAAATTAAGGATGGCATCAAGAAACTGATGATTTAACTATCCTCCCTACTTAAGTGGGCAAACAGTTGAAATCATACTTGTTTTAGAAGCCTTCAGTCCGGCATTCATTCTAATCCCCTGCACTCTCTAATTTAACAACCTTAAAATCAGAAAATATCTTTTAAATGTCTGTAGATAGCACAGAGGACAGATCCATATCAAAAAGGTATGTTCTTTATCCTCATGGATTTTACATTCCTGTAGGGAGATATGACACATGTATATATAGCTATAATGCAAACTGACGTGCTCTGAGGTGTGTTATTTAAGGTCCAAGGGAGAAAGGGTCTAGCCAGCTTGGGGTGGTCAAAGGCCATGTGGCATTCTTAAAGGGTAAGTAGGAATTCAAGGGACAGGGAGAAGGAAGGGCATTACAGACCTAGAGAATGGCATAACTGAGGGAATGGAAGAGGGATAGCACAGGGAATGTAGAAACTAATGATTCAGACTTGGCTGTAGCATAACATTACATACAATAATGCTAATATCTAGCACTTGTATAATACTTGATGGTTTACAAAGCACTTTATGCACAGAATCTCATTTGGTAATAATAGCTAACATTTAGATTAAGCTTTATAAATTGTTTTTCTTATATTTAATTCTATCTTCACAACAACCCGGAGGTAGATACAATTATCTCCATTTTACAGATGAAGTACCTGAGGCTGTAAGAGGTTAAGTCACTTGCCTAGGGTCACAGAGTTAGTAAGTATCTGAGGCAAGATTCAAACTCAGGACTTTTTGACTCCAAGTAAAGCACTATACCATGATCAGATAAGAATGTGAGACAAGAAGTCAGGTGGCGGCAGCCCTTAGAAGGTCACAAAAGATAGAAAAAAGAACTTTAATTTCTTGGGGAAGCAATAGGATATGAGGGGCACGATCATATCCTGTCTCTGAGCCTCAGTTTCCTCACCTGTAAAATTTTAGAGGGATTGAGCTAGATGACCTTGAAGGTCTTTTTCAGCCCTAAATCTAATTCTCCTATGAATTGTGCCTAAAAATAGAATAGTCTGCCAACTTGAACAGGATAGATTGCAGGGCAGAAAGAATAGGAGTAGACTCATCCACTCCATGAGCCTTTTGGCAATGACCATACCATCATCCTGTGCCTGTACCTGCTTCAGGCCCCCTTGTAGAGAAGTACACTTCAATACTAATGGCAAGACTCAGTCCCCTGTCCCTCTACTCAGGAGAAACAAATGCCAGGCATTGTAGATTCTCTGCTCTGAAGGTGCCCTGTATCTACCCAATTGCTTTTTGAACTGTATGCATTTTTTACATTTTGCAAAGAGAAACCAGGCAGCCAGCATCATGGAGGTGCCTTGAGTTGGGATTTAAGCTGGATATATATTATTCCTTGAAGTAAATCTCAGTGGAAAACTTAAGTTCTCAATCTTTGTCCAGAAAAAACCTGCTTATATTTTCATTACTCTAGGACTATGTTATTTAGGAAAACCCTAAACAGTGATCGAAGGGAATTCATGACCTTCCTCCCCCTTCTTTCCCCCAAAAATGAGTGCTGGAAGTGAGGAGCTAGGGTCACCCCCAGGGTTTTCAAGAGAAGGTAGCTAGGTCAGGGGCTGGCTCTCCCTCCTGAGCTTCCCCCCTCATTATGCCTCTATCTCAAACTGATGAGTATTGCTGTTTCCCTTGGGAGTGGTCAAATCCTACAAAATGAAATATCTCCAGGGCAGCATGTCCTGCTTATACTGATAAAATTTTGTGCTGAAGGGGCAGCTGCTCACCAATTGGTTGTTGTGTGGCAATCAATGTTGCTGAGGCCCTGGCAGAGAACTTCTCCTGAATCTTTCCCATAGGTCTCACCTGCCTCTCTCAGTGGAGTGACAAATAAGAAGCCTGGGTCCTGCATACTGAAAGGAGTTGTACTTGTACCTCCCAGGTGACAAACTAAAGACTTTAGCTTTAAAAGGCCAAGGTCTTACACTGCATCTGGGGCCATCTCCAGTCATCCTAATATGTATCTGGCCACTGGACCCAGATGACTCCAGAGGAGAAAGTGAGGCTGGTGATTTTTCACAGCCCTGCCTCACTTAAATCCAATTCATCTGCATGTCATGACCTCACCTCCCTGATGTCATGGTCCTCTTCGAGAATGAAGGACAAAAAACAACAACAATAACAACAACCCCGGCATGAGGTGAGGAAGTGAAGGTCACAAATAGTGATTAAAGCAAAGCCAGCTGAAGGCAGCTATAAACCCAACTATATGCCACCTCCCTGAAATGGGGGAAAAGAAGACACTTTAGGGGCAATTAAATCCTGGATAGTCCTTGTTGTTGCTTAGGCATTTTCAGTTATGTCCAATTTTCTATTACCCCTTTTGGGTATTTTCTTGGCAAAGATACTGGAGTGGTTTGCCATTTCCTTCTCCAGCTCATTTTACAGATGAAAAAAAAAAAAAAACTGTGGCAAATAGGGTTAAGTGACTTGCTCAGGGTCACATAGCTAGTTAGTATCTGAGGCCTGATTTGCAACCAGGGAGATGAGTCTTCCTGGCTCCAGGCCCAGCATTCTATCTACTGCACCACCTAGCTGCCCAAGATCTATTTAGACCCAGTCAAACAGCTAGATGAGGGTCACAGGATTCAGAGATGTAAGGGATCTTAGACATCATCTATTATTACTTCCTTATTTTACAAATGAGGACATTGAGTTCTTAAGAGTTTAAGTGACTCAGAAAGGAAAGAGACCTAAGAAGATATAACAGAATTATATCTGGAAGGAACTTTAGAAAACATAAAAAATAGAATAAACAGATATCATGTTGGCAAATACACTATATTTGGTGTCAGAGGACCTTGGTTAGAATCCTTGCTCTGAAACATATGACTTTGCATGAAATCTAGGTTTTACTATGTCATCCTTTTCCACTGGCTCCATATCACCTCTTGGTTCAAAAATGAACCCCTCTATTTATCTTTTAAAGCTCTTCCCAACCTTGTTCCAATCCACCTTTCCAGTTTTATTACATGCCCTTCAGTCATTCTGCTATATATCCTTTCTCACATCATATACATATATGTACATATATACACATACATACATGTGGTATTATGTATGTTCATACATACATATATACCATATCTCCAATAAATCGTTTATCTCCTTGAGGTACTCTACTATCCAGTCACACTGGTCTTGCTGGACTCTTGTATGATACTTCATCTCCAGCTTATGTACCACTGCATTTATCTGTTCACCATGCTTGGAATGTTCTCTCTCCTCCAATTCCTTCTCTTGGAAGCCCTGGTTTTCTTTTCTTTTCTTTTTTTTTTTTGGCAATTGGGGTTAAGTGACTTGCCCAGGGTCACACAGCTAGTAAGTGTCAAGTGTTTGGTCTGAGGCCAGATTTGAACTTAGGTCTCCTGACTTCAGGGCCGGCACTCTATCCACTGCACCACCTAACTGTCCCCCTGGTTTTCTTTAAGAATCAGCTGAAGCACCGCTTTTTGCATGAGGTCTTTCCTTGTCCCTTCAGTTGCTAATATTTTCTCCACAGCTACTGTATTGTTTGTATAGATACCTGTCCATGCACATGTTGTTTTCTCCATTCAAATACATAATCTTTGCTGGATGCCTGGCCCAGTGCTCTATCCGCTGCACCCTCTAGGAAGTTTAGTTAGTGAATAGAGTGCTAAAATTCAAGGCAGGAAGACCTGAGTTTAAATTCTACCTGAGATATAAACTAGCTTTGTAGCCTTGGGCAAGTCACTTAACTTCTCAACCTTAGTTTCTTTATCTCTAAAATGGAGATAATAATAGCACCCTCCCTAGTCTTGTGATAATCAAACAAATTAATATTTGTAAAGTATTATATGCAAGCTTGCTATTATTTTTAAAATCATTACATAGGGCTGATTTTTCCATAAGAGTCTAACCAGCTAAGGACCTCCATGCCCTTTCTGGGCATCTTTCATGTTGATTAACAGCCTTGACATTGAATATAATCAGAAATATAGAAGTCTCTCTGCTGTGGTTTGATCTTCTTGAAAGGACCCCTTGGGCTCTAGCTGATACATTCTCCTCCCTTTGGGAAGACAGAGTTCTTCTGAGTACTGAGAAGCCAGCCTCCTACACCTGGCAAAGCAGTATATCCTTTACTCCACCTGTGTGTTTAAACCACATGGTTTCAGCAAAGTAGTAATGAGACTAAGGTCATCCTGTATGGAGTGATTAGCTTTCCTCTGTTCTGCCAGCATGACCTGAATCACTAACCTGGATCAGGCGGGCATCTTGTAGATATATACTGTTAGTCACCAGAGGAGGGATGAATCAACATAAACCTACTAAGCAGAGGAAAAACCCAAATGTGGGTTTCCTCGTGGCAGGTCAGGGGGATCCACATTGGATCAGAAGAAGGCCTGTCACTGTTATCTCTGCTGCCCATGCCTAACATTTCCCACAAATTTGGATGGGCCCCATCTTGGCAGCTGCTGGTCAGAAAGAACATCTGGCAGTTATGCCTGGAAGCAGGTGGGAATCAGCAACAGGGCTAGCCACAGCATTGCTGATTGCCCTAAGCACAGCCTGTTTTCCTCCTGCTCCAGGGAGACCAGGAAAGGAACAGGAGCAGGGTTCCAGCTGCAAGTTTAATAGCCCTGGGTCAACTTGTTCTCTCTTCCTCTTTATAGAGCTTTGGGCCTTCTCAGGATCGTCCCCAAACAGGCCTTGTGCAGAGCTGCATATTAAGAGGCTGCTGGGGTAGTGATGGGAAGAAAAATGCTGAACTGGAAAACAGAAGGCCTGGGTTTGAGACCCAGCTCAGTACCTACTAGTTAGTTGTGTGACCAAAGGACAAATAAAAATTTAACTCTCTAAGCCTCTAAATGTGATATGGGGGTCACAGTATTTACTTTACCTATCTCATACTTTGTATACCTTAAAGGATGATAGGACTAGGAGATATTTTTAAAGAGTAAGCTGAGAAAATGGATTGCTTTTCCTGAAATCAACCAGTTTGCATGTTCTAAATTATTTTTGCCCCTTATCTAAGAGTGGAAAGGACAGAATATAGATTTGGGTTAGGGATAAGTGGGATCATAGGTTTAGAAATGGAAGAGACCTCAATGCCATCTAGTCCAATTCTTTCATTTTCCAGAGGAGGAAATTGAGGCCTAAGGTGACACAAGGTCACCCAAGTGGCTTAATCAGGGTTTTAATCCAGGTAATCTGACTCCAAGTCAATCAATTTGCCCTAATGATGCTACTCGAATGGTTAGTTTTCATATTATATATTGGATCTCAGATTACTCCTGGTAAGAAAATGGTGAGCAGCCAGGCAGTTAATAGCCAGTCAGCAAGCATTTATTAAATGCTTACTATATGCCAGTCAGTGTGCTAGTGACCAACACAGTCATACAAAGAAAAGCAGGGGCAAAAGGGAAGCTCCTGAGGAAAGGAGGATGCAGGTGTAAGGCATCTTTTAGTTAGGTAGCTAGAAAGCAGTGTTCAAGCATTCCAACTGACCAACTTCCATTCTGCTGGGGATCCTGGGGATGAATTATAAAAATGTTGGACAGAGTCAGCTAGAAGAGGGTTGAAACCCTTACCTGCTTGATGGACTAACATTTCAAAAGGTACATTCATCTGATTGGCCTCCTCTCCTTTGCTGTCAGAGTATGGACTTACTCTCTCCTATCACCCCTTTACATTTATTAAAGGGTTAGGATCATATTTGTACAAAAATATTTATAGCAGCTCTTTTTCATGGTGGTGAAGAATTGGAAATTGAGAGGATGCCCATCAATTGGCTAAACAAGCTGTGACATATGATTGTGATGGAATATCATCGTGTGTAAGAAATGACAAGCAAGGGGCAGCTAGGTGGTGCAGTGGATAGAGCACCAGCCTTGGAGTCAGGAGGACCTGAGTTCAAATTCGGCCTCAGACACATAACACTCATTAGCTGTGTGACCCTGGGCAAGTCACTTAACCACATTGCCTAGCAAAAAAAAACAAAAAACCAAAAAACAAACAAAAAAAAAAACCAAAACAACAACAACAAAAAAAGAAATGACAAGCAAGATGATTTCAGAAAAACCTAGAAAGACTTACATGAGCTGATACAAAGTGAAGTGAGCAGAGGTAGGAGAATATTGTACACAATATCAGTAATATGGTAAGATGAAGAATTGTGAATGACAGCTATTCTCAGCAATATAATGATCCAAGAAAATCCCAAAGGACTCATGAGAAAGCATGTTCTCTACCTCCAGAGAAGGAATTAATACTGTCTAAATGCAGACTGAAGCATGTTATTTTTCATTTTCTTTCTTTCATTCTTTTTTTTTTTTAAATTCAAGTCTTCTCGTACAAAATGACTAACATGTAAATGTTTTTCATGACTGTACACATATAAACTATATTGGATGGCTTATCATGGGGGGGAGGAGAGGGAGGGATGGAGGAATAGAATTTGGAACTCAAAACTTAAAAAATGTTAAAATGATTTTAACATGTAATTGGGGAAAAATAAAATATTATATTAAAAAAGGGTTAGGATCAAAGTTGAAAGGCTAGAATTATTTCTTTAGTGGAAAGGAGTAGAAGCAGAGGAAGAGGAATGAAAATGACAATTAGTATATCCTGAAAACCACTTCTGTGTAGGGTAGCAGATTGAATTAAATGCAACCAATATTGTTAATCAGCTCTCTGCTACACATTGAGGATACAAGGTGAAAAGTGGCATTACTACCCTCAAGGGCACGTGGAAGTGGAGTGAGGGGGAGTAAAGGCTTATGGGTAAGTACATGTGATTGAAGTTCAAATGGGATGAAGACATAGGAAAGAACCAAAGTGCTATGAGAAATTGTGAGGAAGGACAGAAAGATTTGAGCTGGGGAGTGCACTGTTAGCAATCAAGGAAAGTCTCAAAGAGGAGGTTGCACTTGAATTAGAACTTCAAGTGTGAGGAGAATCTTGCCAGGTGGAGATATAGAGGGAGGGCAAATGTTACTCAATACAAGGAATCTGAAGTGCTTTCTCCATGTGCAAGATACTTTACCAGAAATTGAGGGGATACAATTAAATAGACCCTCTCTTCAAGAAACTTACAGTCTACTAGATGCAAGGTAAGGGTCAGAGACACATAATGTTTACAGATAAATAAATTCAAAGGATTTTGAGAAAGGGGATAGTACAAACAATTATGGGGGATAAGGGAAAGCTTCACAGAAGACATGATAAATAACTAAACTGAACAATGAAGAAGGAAAGTATTTTGAAAGGTAGAAACGAGAAGGGATTATAATATAGGCATGGTGGAAGAGTTGCATGACTCTAATGATGGAAGAGAGCCAGGGAGTGGTTTGAGTATCAATTGCTATTCCAGTTTGTCTGTGAGATAGAATAAGAGATATGAACTAAGGCTTAAAAGGTAGATTGAACCTAAATTGTGGAAGACCTAAATGCCAAGCTAAGAAGTATATTTTATTTTATATGCAGCAGGTAGGTCCTGAAGATTATTGAGTTGGTAAATGAATTGGTTAAAACTATATCATTAGGAAAATTAGATCTACATAAAAATAATTTGGCATCTGTATGATGGATAGATTGGGGAAGAGAGAGACTAGAGACAGGGAGGTGAGTTAGAAGGATATACTAGTAGTTCAGGTTAGAGGAAAGGAGGAACTGAACTGTGGTGATGACACTTTTGAATGAAGGAAAAGGGAGATGCAAGAGATATCCTGGAGGTAGAAATACAAAGATTTGACAACTAAGGGACAAGGAGAAATCAAAAGTGATTCCTATTGCTTTTAAGCCAGTTAATTGGGAGGACATCAGTGTTCTCAACAGAAATAAGGAAGTTAGGAGGTTGAGAAAAGGGGCATGTTTGGAAGTACAGTGACATGTAGTTGAAGTTGTATTGAAAATCCACCCTGGGGCAGAGCCAACATGGCAGAGAGAAGCCAGGAAGTTGCCTGAGCTCTCCCCAGTTTCCCTCAGAAATAACGTTAAATCAAGCCTCTAAAAGAATTCTGGAGCAGCAGAATTCACAAAATGATGGAGTGAATCAATTTTCCAGCCTAAGATAACTTAGAAGGACTTCAGGAAAGGTCTGTCTCACTTAGGTAATAGGGGAGCACACTTTAGAGCAGTCAGGGTCTGGGCAAGCCAGCAGGAGGCTCTTATCCAGAGCACAGATCAGCATCTGAGGCTCCATGGTTCCGACTCAGCAGACCAGGTGTGAGGCCTCTAACCCTGGCACAGCAGGCAAACTGCCAGCTCAAGAATCTAGGGTACAACAGGTAGGACTAGGCCAGGCAACCCTAGCATAGTGGGCAAGCTGCCATGAATAAAATAGAGAAAGAGCAGATCAATAAATTGGGTATGCAATTAGAAAAGCTAGGAAAAAAAACAAATTAAAAATCCCCAATTAAACACCAAATTAGAGACACTGAAAATCAAAATAGAGATTAATGAAATTGAAAGATAGAAAACTATTGAACTAATAAATAATACCAAGAGCTGGTTTTATGAAAACAACAACAACAATAAAATAGATAAACCTTTGTTTAATTTGATTTAAAAAAAAGAAAGAAGAAAACCAAATTATCAGTGTCAAAAATGAAAAGGGTGAAATTATCACCAATGAAGAGGAAATTAAAGTATTAAAGATATTTTGCCCAACTATATAGTATAAAGATCTGACAATCTAAGTGAAATGGATGAATATTTACAAAAATATAAATTGCCCAGATTAACAGAAGAAGAAATAAAATATTTAAATTACCTGATTTTAGAAAAAGAAATTGAATAAGCCATCAATGAACTCCCTAAGAAATATTCTCCAAGGACAGATGGATTTACAAGTGAATTCTATCAAACATGTAAAGAACAATTAATTCCAATATTATATAATATATTTGGAAAAATAAGTGAAATTCTACTAAATTCCTTTCATGACATAAATATTTTGCTGATACCTGAACCAGGAAGATCCAAAACAGAGAAAGAAAATTATAGACCAATTTCCCTAATGAATATTGATGCAAAAATTTAAATAAAATATTAGCAAATACAGCTAATTTATACAGCAATTTATTATGAGAATAATACACTACGGCAAGGGAGGATTTATACCAGGAATACAGAGCTAGTTCAATATTAAGAAAACTATTAACACAATTGACCATATCAATAACAAAACCAACTGAAATCATGTGATTATCTCAATAGATGCAGAAAAATCAGAAAAAGCTTTTGACAAAATAAGCACCCATTCCTATTAAAAATATTAGACAGTACAGGAATAAGTGGAACTTTCCTTAAAATGATAAGTAGTGTCTACCTAAAACCATTAGCAAGCAATATCTGTAATGGGGTTAAGCTAGAAGCCTTCCCAATAAGATCAAGGATGCAACAAGAATGCCCATTATCACCACTATTATTCAATATTATACTAGAAATGTTAGCTTTAGCAATAAAAGAAGAAAAGTAAATTGAAGGAATTAGACTAGGCAATGAAGAAATAAAACTGTCACTCTTTGCAGATGACATGATCATATACTTAGAGAATCCTAGAGAATCAACTAAAAAACTACTTGAACTAATTAACAACTTTAGCAAAGTTGCAAGGTATAAAATAAACTCACATAAATCATTAGCATTTCTATATTTTACCAACAAAGCTCAGCAAGAAGTGATAGAGAAATTCTACTTAAAATAACTGTAGATAATATAAAATATTTGGGAGTTTATTTGCCCAGACAAATCCAGGGACTATATGAACACAAGTACAAAATGCTTCTCATACAAATAAAGTCAGATCTAAAAAAATAGAAAAATATCAATCGCTCACGGGTAAGCCGAGCTAATACAAGAAAAATGACAATTCTACCTAGATTAATGTACATATTTAGTGCCATACTAATTAAACTACCAAAAATATTTTATAGAGCTAAAAAAAGTAATCATAGAATTCATCTGGAAGAACAAAAGGTCAAGAATATCAAGGGAATTAATGAAAAAAAATGCAAAGGAAGATGGTCTAGCCATATCAGATCTAAAACTATATTATAAAGTGGCAATCATCAAAACTATTTGGAACAAGGATTTGTTTTGTGAAGTTTGGATTCAGTCAAAGGACCTCCTCACTTGAGGACCTAGAGGGCTGCATGTGGCCTTGAAGCTACAGGTTTCCCACTTTGTTAGGTACACAAGACACAGTAGTAAATGATTATAGTAATCTACTGTTGGATACATCTAAAGATTCCAGCTTCTAGGAAAAGAATTCACTATTTGACAAAAACTGCTGAGACAACTGGAAAACAGCATGTCAGAAACTAGGCATAAACCAACCTCTTACACTGGATACCAAAATAAAGTCAAAATGGGTACAGGATTTAGTCATAAAGGGTGATACCATAAGTAAATTAGGAGAGTAAGGAATAGTTTACCTGTCAAATCTGTGGAGAAGGGAAGAATTTATGACCAAATGAAAGATAGAGAACATTATGAAATACAAAATGGATAATTTTGATTACATTAAATAAAAATGTTTTTACACAAACAATACAATTGCAACCAAGATTAGAAGGAAAGCAGAAAGATGGGAACAATTTTTATAGCCAGTGTTTCTGATAAAGGCCTCATTGCTCAAATATATAGAGAACAGAGTCAAATTTATAAGAATACAAGTCATCCCTTAATTGATAAATGGTCAAAGGATATGAGCAAAGGAAGAAATTAAAGCTATCTATATTCATATAAAAATGCTCTAATCACTATTGATTAGAGTAATGCAAATTAAAACAACTCTGAGATACCACCTCACTTATCAGATTGGCTAATATGACAGAAAAGGAAAATGATAAATGTTGGAGGGGATGTGGGAAAATTGGAACACTAACGCATTGTTGGTGGAGTTGGGAACTGATCCAACCATTCTGGAGAGCAATTTGAAACTATGCCCAAAGGGCAATCAAACTGTGCATACCCTTTGATCCATCGATACCATTAAAAGGTCTGTATTCCAAGGAGA
>NW_020954556.1:7685148-7712940 GCF_900497805.2 Vombatus ursinus | reverse complement strand
CAAGTTGTGGTATATGAATGTAATGGAGTATTATTGTACTATAAGAAATGATGAGCAGGTGGATTTAAGAAAAAAACTGGAATGACTTACATGAACTGATGCTGAGTAAAGTGAGCAGAACCAGGAGGACACTGTATGTAGTAACAACAACATTGTGTAACAATCAACTATGATTGACTTAGCTCTTTTCAACAATACCATGATCCAAGACAATTCCAAAAGATTCATGATGGAAAATGCTATCCACATCCAAAGAAAGAACTATGGAGTCTGAATGCAGATCGAAGCATACTATTTTCACTTTTTTATGGCTTTCCCTTTTTCTTCTGTTTCTTCCTTCACAACATGACTAATGTGGAAATATGTTTACATGACTGCACATATATAACCTATATCAGATTGCTTGCTATCTTGGAGAGGGGTGATGGGAAAGAGGGAGGGAGAAAAATTTGAAACTCAAAATCTTGTAAAATATGAATGTTGAAAACTATCTTTACATGTAATTGGAAAAAAATAAAACACTGTTTACCAAAAAAAAAAAATCCACCCCTTCTTTCCACCATATGTACACGCACTGAGAAAGGAAAATATCCATTGGAAGAATAACTGAACTGCTATATTCAGCTATTTGAAAGCTAATGAAAAATTTTGCCTAAGTGTCCCCTCTTCCATCTTCAACTCATTGCATTATAGCTGTAGGAAGCCATAGGGAAATGACAAATATTTTATCTCCTTAGCCCTTAATAATTAGTTGGTAGATTATGGTTTAGCCTCCCAGCATATAGAAAGAGCTTAATAATTTTTAAAAAATTATTCATTCACCTAGTAAATTTTTGAGGTGTCATAGAACAGGTAAGTTTTTATGGGATGGGAATGATGGAAAGGAAAGATCTATAACTTAAGCATTGCTATCATGAAGAAGAACAATAGGAAAATCATGAAGTGTGGAGAGGTAGGGATGGAAAAGATTAAGGACACCTCAGGAGAAGAGGTGTAGGACAAAGACAAACTGAACCAAACAGGACACTTTTTTCCTTAGGATATGCCTGCATCATCATTTATCTCCCTGGAAATCACTTGCAGGTATTGTCAGGTGCAGTCTTTCCAGTAGAAAAAGTTGTTTGTTTGTTTTTCTATCAACAAAGGCAATCAACTGGAGGCAGAAAAGGATAACACTGAGGGGATGAATTTTTTCTTTTTAATTTAGAGAATTCTATTGACCCAGGATAATCATACTGACAATACATTCAGAGTGAATCTCAAGATGGTCTTAAAATCAAAATCGACTGGGTGAAATAGTCTTATTCACTTGCATGAAGGGGGAAGGGAGAAAACTATTTTCATTTTACAAGATGAATTCAAAGAAGAACAATATTAAACTCCCAAATACTTTCTACCAAGATTTTGCAGTTTTGTGACTAACTTTCTGATTGGATTACAAACTCCTTAGTGGCAGGAACCACGGTTTTTTTTTTATTCTCTGCTTTGTAACTCTTCCATTGTCTAGCAAACTTGTCTCACACATAGTGGGTATTCAATATGTGTTTATTGCCTTGAATTTCACAGGCAGGCTAATATAATAAAAGACCTCAGGACTTGGCACCAGAAGATCTGAGATGGGAAACTGTTTCTGCTGTTTTCTAGTTTCCTGACCTTTGAGAAGTCTCTTTCTGTCTCTGGGCCTCAGTTTCCTCAACTTTCAAATGAGTAGGTTACATCAGATGTTCTTTAATAGTCCTTCCATATGCAAATCCTTTGAATTGATAACCAAACTATGATGAGTTATGGTCACTCAGTAATTTCTAATTCTGGTATCACTGCCTCATTCTTCCTCTTGGGGGTGGGGATGAAGTTTGGTCATGGTGAAACATAAAGTGGGATTGGTGTGTCTTCCCTCCCTCTTAGGAGCAGTCTGCATTTTCCTGATGGGTTGGGAGGTACAGTAACAGGAACTAAGCTGTATTACCAGGAAGGAGGTTGATATTGCACATTGGCAGGGAAACAGAAAGGTTCTAGTCTGCCAAATTCTGAGTGTTATTGAAAGGTGTAAAACACTCTATGACTTTGATGATGTGAAGAAATTGCTTGTTGGAAATGCACACTGCCAGCCAAGCAGAGGGAGGGAGGGGTTGTTCTGTTAGGGATTCTCAGTTTCCAGACGTGTGGGTTCTGGTTGGTCTCCTGTGGTTTCTCCTCATTTTGGCCCAAAGTGCTAATTTGTAGTCTGTGAAAGGCTTTGTGAACTTTGAAAAATGCAACTTAACTTATTTTTTTTTCCTTCAAATGCCCTGCTCTCTTATGGTTTAAGTTTTATTTTTTATTAAATCTGACAAATATGGTACATTTTTTAAAAGCTCTGCAGTCACTTCCTCTAGCTACTCCTACAGCAACATGGCATAATGAAAAACAATGTTGGATTTGGAACCAGCAGAGCTGGGACTGAATCCTGGATCTGTTGCTTATTAGCTGTGTGACCTTTAGCAAGCGCCTTCTTTTCTCTATTACTCAGTTTCCCCAACTACAAAATGAGGTGATTAGACTAAATGAATTTTTCAGGTCCTTTAGGTGATACAGTGGACAGAGTACTGGGCCTGGGGTCAGGAAGAACTGAATTCAAATTAAGCTTCAGATACTTACCAACTGTGTGACCCCAAGCAAGTCAATTAATGTCTGTTTGCCTCAATTTACTCATCTATAAAATGGGGATAGTGAAAGCATTTACTTTTCAGTATTGGTTGTTGATGTGAGGAGCAAATCAGGCCTGGCATATGATAAGGGCTATATAGATATGTATTATCATCATCATCACCTACCTCCAATGCCATAATCGAGCTGTCGCTTATAATAACTACATTTGAAAGGTATCAATGGAGAGACCTCCACATGCTTCAGTGTACCCATGGGCAAATAGGCATCCTCCAGTGGCCAGACCTCCACTTGCTTCAGCACAGCCTCAGGCAAATGGGTATCCTTCAGCAGAATGAGAAAGTAGGCCAGACCTCCATGTGCTTCAGTGTAGCCCCAGGCAAAGAGGCATATTCCAGAGGTCAGACCTCAGTGTGCTTCAGCACAGCCCTGGACAAACAGTTATCCTCTAGCAACCAGACCTCCATGTGCTTTAGTGTAGCTCCACCAGGAAGCACAGAAAAACCCCACCAGTCCTCAGTCCCCAAACACCTCCATTAGGACCCCAGATCAGCACCAGGTAAGCTGCCAGACTCCTATGGCCTCCACTAGTGCCAGCCACCCCCACCCCAACCCCTCAGCACAGCACCAGACATGAGGGTCCCCTGGGGACCTCAGGGCAGCATCAGTGCAACACCAGGTAAACAGCCAGGGCCTGCAGCCACTGGCACAAGAAACCTGAGGCAGTGCCCCTTGGGCACTGGGTACAGAGCTTAAGTTTAAAAGATAAGAAAAGGCCAAAAAAAAGATGAACAAAAATCAAAAACAAAAAAGAATCTGATCACAGAAAGTTATTATGATGATAGGAAAGACCAAGACACAAACTCAGAAGTGGACAACAATGTCAAAACACCTATGGGCAAAATCCCAAAGAAAAATGGGAAGTGGTTTCAAGCCCAGAAAGAGATGATGGAAGAGCTAAAAAAGGAGCTTAAAAATCATGAGAGGTGAAAGAAAAAATGGGAAAAGAAATGAGAGTGATGCAAGAGAATTATGGAAAAAAAAGAGTCAATAGCTTGAAAAACTGTTTAAAAAGTAGAATTGACCAAATGGAAAAGGAGACACAAAAATCCACTGAACAAAACAACTCCTTAAAGAGTACAATTGGCCAAATAGAAAAGAAAGTACAAAAGCTAATTGAGGAAAACAGTACCTTAAAAGTTAGAATTGGGCAAGTGGAAGCTAATGACTTTATGAGACATCAAGAATCAATTAAACAAATTCAAAAGAATGAAAAAAATGGAAGAAAATGTAAAATACCTCATGGGCAAAAACCAACTGACCTGGAAAATAGATCCAGGAGAGATAATATCAGAATCATTGTATTACTTGAAAGCCAAAATCAAAAAGATGACATGGACATCATCTTTCAAGAAATTATCAAGGAAAACTGCCCTGATGTCTTGCAACCAGAGGGCAAAGTAGGCATTGAAAGAAGCCACTGAACACCTCAAGAAAGAGATCTCAAAATACAACTCCAAGGAACATTATAGCCTAATTTCAGAACTATCAGATCAAGGAAGAAAATCCTACAAGTGGTCAGAAAGAAACAAATCAAATATTGGGGAACCACAATGAGAATTACACAGGACTTGGCAACTGCAACATTAAAGGATCAGAGGTCATGGAACATGATATTCTGGAAGACAAAGGAGTAGGACTACTACCAAGAATAACTTACCTAACACAATTAAGCATAATACATTAAGGGAAAAATGGTCATTTATTGAAATAGAAGGATTTCAAGCTTTCATAAGCAGAAGACCAGAATTAATCCAAAAATTTGACTTCCAATATCAAGACCCAAGGGAAACATAAACAGGTGAAAAGAGAAAAGAAATCAAAAGAAATTTAATGGAGCTAAACTGTTTACATCCCTACACTGGAAGATGATATTTGTAATTCTTAAAAAAGTATCACTAATAGTATAGTTAGAAGGAATGTATGGGTATAAGGTGAATTTGAGGGAATGACATAAAAAAATTAAGAGATGAGAAAGAGGAGTAAAATGGGTGCAGAAAAAAAGGAGAGAAAGAATGGGGTAAATTGTTTCACATGAAGAGGCACAAAATACCAATTACAGTGTAAGGGAAGATAGGAGGGTAGGCAAGGAGCATCACTTGAACCTTACTCTCATCAGTATTAGCTCAAAGAGGGAATCATATACATAATCAGTTGAATATAGAAATCTATCTTATATGATAGGGAAGTAGAAGGGGAGGAGATCAAATAAAGGGGGGTGGGAACTGACAGAAGGAAGGGCAGATCAGGGGAGGTAGACAGAAGCACAACACTGGTGAGGAAGGAAAGGGTGAAAGGAGAGAGGGGACAGACAGGAGGAAGAATAGGATGGAAGGAAATACACAGGTAGTAATCATAGTTGTAATATGAATGGGATGTTCTCTCCAATAAAACAGAAGTGGTTAGCAGAATGGATCAAAAACCAGAATCCTACAATATATTGTTTAAAAGAAACACACTTGAAGCAGAGAGACATACAGAGTAAAGGTAAGGGACTGGAGCAGAATCTATTATGCTTCAGCTGAAGTAAAAAATGCATAGGTAGCAATCCTGATCTCAAAGTAAAAGCAAAAATAGACCTAATTAAAAGAGATAAGGAAGGAAACTACATCTTGCTAAAAGGTACCATAGACAATGAAGCAATATCAATACTAAACATATATGCACCAAATGGTATAGCATTGACATTCTTAAAGAAGAATTTAAGTGAGTTACAGGAAGGAATAGACAGCAAAATTATACCTATGGGGGGATCTCAACTGTCCCCTCTTAAAATTCAATAAATCCAACCAAAAAAATAAACAAGAAACAAACTAAGGAGGAAAATAGAATATTAGAAAAGTTAGATATGACAGACTTTTGGCATTATAGAATAAAAGGTGACACCATAAGCAAATTAGAAGAGCAAGAAATAATCTACCTGTCAGATATATGTGGAGGGGAAGAATTAATGACCAAACAAGAGACAGAGCATTGCAAAATGTGATAATTTTGATTTTTCAATATTGTTACATTAAATTTTAAAAGCTTTTGTATAAACAAAAACAATGCAACCAAGATTAAAGGAAAGCAGAAAGATGGGAAATATTATTTACCACAAGTGTCTTTAATAAAGGCCTCATTTCTCAAATATATAGAGAACTGAGTCAAATTTATGAGAATACAAACCATTCCCCAATTGATAAGTGGTCAAAGAATATGAACAGGCCATTTTCAGATGAAGAAATCAAAGCATCTTTAGGCATATGAAGAAGTGCTCTAAATCACTATTGACTAGAGAAATGCAAATTAAAACAACTCTGAGATACCACCTCACTTATCAGATTGTCTAATATGACAGAAAAGGAAAATGATAAATGTTGGAGGGGATGTGGGAAAATTGGAACACTAATGCATTGTTGGTGGAGTTGGGAACTGATCCAACCATTCTGGAGAGCAATTTGGAGTTATGCCCACAGGGCAACCAAACTATGCATACCCTTTGATCCAACAATACCATTAAAAGGTCTGTATTCCAAGGAGATCATAAAAAAGAGAAAAGGACCTACATTTGCAAAAATATTCTTTCTTATTTTTCCCCTTTTTGGTCTGTTTCTTCTTTCATAACTGTGACTAATATGGAAAAATTTTTACATGATAGCATATGTATAAACTATATCAAACTGCCTACCATTTTCAGAAGAGGGGAAGGAAAGAAAGGAGAAAAAATTGGAACTCAAAACCTTATAAAAATGAATGCTAAAAATTGTCTTGACATGTAAGTGGGAAAAAAATTAAAATATTATTTAAGAAAAAAAAGAAAGGTACCAATGAAGCTATGGTGGGAGGTACAGGGATGTTCAGAATACATACTTCTAGAAGTCCAAGAACACAATTTAAGTTATCTTGGAAGGTTGTGAACATTTTAACACTTGAGTCAATCCAAGAAGTGATTGGATGCTACAGAATGGCAGGACCATGCTTTGAGGTGGGATTGGACGGTGTGCCTTCAAAAATTGCTAAATAAGGACCATTAACCATCATTTAGGTGGATAACGTAGAAGCATAGTGAAATTGCCTCCCTTTTTGGGGAGAGGGTTAAAAAAGATGCTTTGATAATACTTTGATGAATCCCTGATCTTATTAATGTGGACATTCTTTCCATGATTATAGTTTACAGCCCATTTGCTCCAGAGAAGAAGATTCAGGCAGGAAGGATTAAATTCAATTCATTCTTTTCTTAGAACTATTCTTGGAATTGCCCATCTCCTTCTCCATGCCTATCTTGGGTAATATGTCATTACTTTCCCTGTCCTAGTTTCGTGTCACAGGTGAAAATTGTTGAATCTTTAGCGCTTTTCAAGGTGTTCCATCATTCGACCAATACATAGGGTTCCTATTTGGCTTTCTCCACTATATTCCCTACCCTGGTTGTACTACATTATACTATGGTTTCTGCATTTTATGGTGCATTATCGTTCTGGGGGTAAGAGAGAAAGGAGAAAGGAAAAAGAAGGGAAGACATGAAACTAGGAAAGAGAGTAGAATTTGAGTTATATGTGATTTTTGGATCAGTCATGGAATTCATGGAATTTTTCTTTCTCCCAGGATAGACTAGTGAGGCAGGAAGAAAATAGTTTATAAAATTTACCTCTGATGCCTTCTGACTTCCTACTCTGTTGCCCTGACTTAATGTGCAACCATTACATTCTTGATAAATACTAAAGGATATAATAGAATTCTTTCTCCCATTCCACACTAAACCCATAACAACTCTATAAGGATAAGAGAAAATAATTAATATCTTCCCATTTTTGTTGCTAGCACAAACATCCTTTCAGCTGCCTCGGGCCACAATCTTAGATTCATCCTTCACTCTTCCCACTCCCTCAATACCCATATCTAGTCATTTGCCAATTCCTATAATTTCAACTTACAGTTATCTCCCATTTCCATTCCAGTTTCTCTACCTGCTACTTTAATTTAGAACCCCTAATTTTTTAACCTGCTAATTTCCAGTGTGTTAAGGGTTTTGTGAACTTGATAAATGCAATTCAACTTATTTTTTTCTTAAATTGCCCCACTCCCTTATGTAGTAGGTTTTCTTTTTATTAAACATAACAGATATGATACATTTTCTATGAGCTCTGCAGTCACTTCTTCCAGCTACTCCTACAGCAACATGGCATAATGAGAAACCGTGTTAGATTGGAACCAGCAGAGCTGGGATTGAATCCTGGAAATGCTGTTTTGTTACTGTGTGACCCTTTACAAAAATATTTATAGCAGTTTCATTTGTGGTGATAAAGAAAAAAATAAAACTGGAAATTAAAGGGATACCAATCAATATGAAGAATGGATGAATATGTTGTGGTCTATAAATGGAATAGAATATTATTATTATTATCTAAGAAATTAGTTCAGTCATGTCTGACTCTGTATGACTCCATGGACTTTGTGGGGTTTTCTTGGCAAAGAAACTGGAATGATTTGCCATTTCTTTCTCCAGTTTGTTGCCATTTTACAGATGAGGAACTGAGGCAAATAGGGGTTAAATGACTTGTCCAGAGTCACACAACTAGTAAGTGTCTGGGGCTAGATTTTAACCCAGATCTTCCTGACTCCAGGTCCACTGTACCACCTAGCTACCCCGGAAGAGCAGAAATGAACAGAACCACAATGATTAGCACTAAAACAAACAACTTTGAAAAATCTAAGAATTAGGAACAATACAATTATCATCCTTGATACCAAAGAACTGATAATGAAGTAAATCCTCTTCTTGGCAGAGTGGTGATGGATTTAGGGTACAGAAGGAGACATCTCTCTCTCTCTCTCTCTCTCCATATATGTATATTTTGCATGCAGTCAAAGATTGAATTGTTTTGCTTGACCATGCATATTTGTTACAAGAATTTTATTTTATTTTTTTTTCTGATGAAGTGAAAGGTGATAGGGAGATTTCTGTTACTTAAAAAAAATTGAAATAGAAAGGTAAAGGAATATAGATGGGGAATGTTGCATGCACTTTTGTCTTAAGTCACCATATTATTAGTTTTATTTAATTGTTTTGTTACAAGAAACCTTTCAAAGAGTGGGAGTAATATATAAAAAATGAAACACATCAATAATACTTTAAAAAAAATACTCACCACCCAAAACAAACAAACAAACAAAAAAAACCAAACAACAAAAGAATCTCACCACTTCTTATCTCAATTAGTACAATAGCCTCCTAATTGGTCTTTTTGTCTCAATTCTCTTCTCTATAAAATGCTTATTCCACAGGTTAGCCAAATTTATATTCCTATAACATAGAACTGACCATGTCACTACCCATCCTCCCCTTCTACAAAAATCTACATAGGTTTCCTTTTGTTTCTAGGATAAGATAAAACACAAAATCCTCAGCCTAGCATTTAAATCTTCCACAATCTGTCTCCCACCCACTTTTCAACTGCATGCATATTTTTCTCACTTATGCATTCTCTCTGCCCAAAGGATATTCTCTGTACAGAGCAATTCACATCTCACCTATTCACCTTTGCACAAGCTGCTGCCCATATTTATAATGCATTTCCTCCTCAACTCCTTCTTTTAGAGCTCAGCTTTCTTCAAATAAACCTATGATACCACCTCTTCCTCCACAAGACCTATCATAATTCCCCAAATTATTGGTACTCACACCCCCTTGAAATTGCTTTACATTTAATTACTCATGTCTATACTGTATATATACTCCTGTATATACAGTATATACTCCTATATACAGTCTACACCATGTATATACTCCTCCCTCGCAGAATATAAGTTCCTAAAAGGTAGGGATAATTTGATTTTCATTGTTATATCCTCAGCACTGATCCTTGCATGTGATAAGTACTTTATACATGTTTGATTAATTGTATTTTAATAGTAATTTTCTCTCATTCTTCTCTTAGGTAGGGACTAGATTTTTGATTTCATTCATATAGATAACTTCCTGGTGAGCAAACTCCTTTTACCAGTGTAGAATGTAGCATTTCTTTTCAATTTAGAAAGGAAAGAAGCAAGCATTTATTAAGCACCTATTCCATGCCTGACACTTTGCTAAACACTTTATAAATATTATCTCATTTGATCCTCACAACAACCTTAGGAGGTAAGTGCCATTATTATTTTTATTTTACAGTTGAGAAAACTGAGACGTTACACAGTTGGTAAGTTTTTGAAGCTGGATTTGAACTTAGGTCATACTGTCTCCCAAGTCAGCTCTCTACCCACTGTGCCCCTAGGTACCTCAGATTAGAGAGCTGACCAGGGCATTGACAGATTAAATGGAAGTACATGTGGCAAGATTGGAATCAGGTGAACCTATCTTCAAAGTTGGTTTTCTAGCCTCTATACCTTGTTGCCTCTATTTCTATATGCTTCTCCATGACTCTGAGTCTTGGATCATGATGAGCTCTGAAGAATCACCATTGCTGGTGCACAAAAAGACAATGGCAAGATACACGGTTGCTGTTGTGTTACTGTTCAGTCATTTTTCGGTCATGTCTGACTTTGTGACCCCATTTGGGGTTTTATTGCAAAGATTCTGGAATGGTTCACAATTTCCTTCTCCAGCTCATTTTACAGATGTGGAAATGGAGGCAAACAGGGTGAAGTGACTTGCCCAGGGTCACACAGCTAGTAAGTGTCTGAGGACTGATTTGAACTCATGAAGATAAATATTCCTGATTCCAAGCTCAGTGTTCCATCCACTGCATCACCTAACTGCTATCATTAGCTTGCCACATATTACCAATGATGTCATGCCTTAGAGATTATTGACAAAGACATATATGACCAAGAAAAAAGTCACATAATAAGAATAAAAGAATAAGAGATAATAAAGGCATATCCTGAGTATTGCAATGGTACTCACAAATGTTAAAAGAAAGGATGAAAGTCTCTAGTACATTTGGTGTCTTTTCCTTGAAATATTTATGAGATAATAGTAATTAATGGCTAGCATTTAAATAGTGCTTACTACATGATAGGCATTGTACTAAGCACTTTACAATTATTATCACATTTTATCCTTACAACAACACTAAAAGGTAGGGACAATTATTAGCTCCATTATACAAATGAGGCAACTGAGGTAAACAGAAGTTAAGTGACTTGCCCAGGGTCAAAAATCTAGCAAGTATGTGAGGCTGGGTTTGAACTCAGATCTTCCTGACTCCAAAGAGAATACAGCGCCAGGCCTAGAGTTAGGATTTACTAGCTGTGTGACTTGACCCTGTTTGCCTCAGTTTCCTCATCTGTAAAATGAGCTAGAGAAGGAAATGGCAAACCACTCCAGTATATTTGCTAAGAAAACCCCAAATGGGATCACGAAGAATCAGACACAACTGAAACAACTGCACAACAACTTCCTAACTCCAGGTCATCCACTCTATCCACTGTACAACCTGTCATGTCTAACAATTGTATAAGGTGAAAGAGTGGATGAATCACAATCTACACTGGTGGAGGGAGTACCCATATTAACCTCATGGATCAACTGAAGTATGAATGTGAAAAGAAGGCTTCTTTACACAGCATTAACCTATGATGTGAATGCAACCGGTGTCACCAACAGATAGAGAGAGAGAAGACAGAGATAGAGATAAGAAGATACCAACAGATACCAACAGAGAGACAGAGATACCAAGAAGTAGAAATGTTTATTTTTTTTTTAAATTTTTTTTGTACTGGTGTCTCTAGCACTCTAAGTGTGTACAAGAGCCCCTTCTAAAAGACGGAGACTCCTGGTCTCTTGGCTGATGTTCTGAAACTGACCCATCTACTCTGGCTATAGAACTGACTGTGTGTGTATATGTGTGTGTGCATGCATGTGTATGTGTGTGTGTGTGTGTGTGTGGAGTGGTACCACCTGAACTCAGACAAACCTGAAATCATTCATTTGCTAGTCATGTGATCCTTGAAATCATTTAACCTCCATATCCCTTTGTCTTCTCATCTGTATTTTTTTGTATTTTCTTTTTTTAAGTACTTTTTAAAAAAAATTAATAAATTTATTTTTAGTTTTCATTTACTTCCACAAGATTTTGAGTTCCAAATTTTCACCCCATCTCACCCATCCCCCCACCCCAAGATAGCATGCATTCTGAATACCCCTTCCCTTAGTCTGCCTTCCCTTCTATTTCTTCCCCCCTTCTCTCATCCCCTTCCCCTTCTATTTTCCTGTAGGGCAGAATAGATTTCTGTACCCCATTTCCTGTGTTTCTTACTTCCCAGTTGCACGTGAAAATATTTTTTTTTAAACATGTGTTTTTAAAACTTTGGGTTCCAAATTTTCTCCCTTCCTCTCTCCCCACCCACCCTTATTGAAAAGGTAAGCAACTCAATATAGGTTATACATGTACAGTTATGCAAAACACTTCCATAGTAGACATGCTGCGAAAAACTCTGTTTCCCTTAATCCTATCCTGCCCTCCCCCATTTATTCTATTCTTTCTTTTGACCCTGTCCCTCCTCAGAAGTATTTGCTTCTGATTATCCACTTTCCCAATCTGCCCTCCTCTCTATCATCCCCCTACTCTCTTGTCCCCTTCTCCCCCATTTTCCTGTAGGGTAAGACAGATTTCCATACCCAATTGAGTGTGTGTTATTCCCTCCTTAAGTCATATCCTATGAGAATAAGATTTACTCATTCCCTCTCACCTTCCCCCGTTTCCCCTCTACTGTAAGAGCCTTTTCTTTTCTGTTTTTTTTGTGTGAGATAATTTACTCTGTTCTTACCTCTCCCTTTCTCCTTCTCCTAGTATATCCTCTCTCATCCCTTAATTTTATTCTCCAGATATGACCCCTTCATCTTAAACTCACCCTGTGCCCTCTATCTATCTATCTATCTATCTATCTATCTATCTATCTATCTATCTATCTATCTATCTATCTATCTATCAATCTATCTATCTATCTATCTATCTATCTATCTATCTATCTATCTATCTATCTATCTATACATACATATATTTTTTCCCCTCCAACTATCCTAATACTGACAAAGGTCTCATGAGTTACAAATATCATCTTTTCCATGCAGGAATGTAAACAGTTCAACCTTAATAAGTCTCTTATGATTTATCTTTCCTGTTTACCTCTTCATGTTCCACTTGAGTCTTGTATTTGAAAGTCAAATTTTCTATTCGGTTCTGGTCTTTTATCAAGAATGCTTGAAAGTCCTCTATTTCACTGAATGACCATTTTTTACCCTGAAGGATTATACTCAGTTTTGCTGGGTAGGTGATTCTTGGTTGCAGTCCTATCTCCTTTGCCCTCTGGAATATTATATTCCATGCCCTGTGGTCCCTTAATGTAGAAGCTGCTAAATCTTGGGTTATCCCGATTGTGCTTCCACAATATTTAAATTGTTTCTTTCTATCTGCTTGCAATATTTTCTCCTTGACCTGGGAACTCTGGAATTTGGCTACAATATTCCTAGGAGTTTTCCTTTGGGGATCTCTTTCAGGAGGAGATCAGTGAATTCTTTCAATTTCTATTTTGCCCTCTGGTTCTAAAATATCAGGGCAGTTTTCCTTGATCATTTCTTGAAAGATGATGTCTAGGCTCTTTTTTTGATCATGGCTTTCAGATAGTTCAATAATTTTTAAATTCTCTCTCCTGGATCTATTTTCTAGGTCAGTTGTTTTTCCAATGAGATATTTCACGTTGTTTTCTAATTTTTTGTTCTTTTGGATTTGTTTTACAGTGTCTTGATATCTCACAAAGTCACTAGCTTCCAATTGCTCTATTCTAATTTTGAAGGAAGTATTTTCTCCAGTAATCTTTTGGACTTCCTTTTCCATTTGGCCAATTTTGCTTTCTAGGGCATTCTTCTCCTCATTGGCTTTTTGGACCTCTTTTGCCATTTGGGTTAGGCTATTTTTTAAGGTGTTATTTTCTTCAGTATTTTTTTGGGTCTCGTTTAGCAAGCTGTTGACTTGTTTTTCATGATTTTCTTGCATCACTCTCATTTCTCTTTCTAGTTTTTCCTCTACTTCTCTTACTTGCTTCTCAAAATCCCTTTTGAGCTCTTCCAAGGCCTGGGACTGATTCATATTTTTCTTATAGGCTTTGGATGTAGGAGCTTTGACTTTGTTGTCTTCTTCTGGTTGTATGTTTTGATCTTCTTTATCATCAAAGTAAGATAACATAGTCTGACTCTTTTTGCGCTGCTTACTCATGATCCCGGCCAATTACTTGAGTTTTAAACTCTTTGTTAAGGTAAGAGTCTGTTTCCAGTGTGGAGAATGTACTGTCCCAAGCTTCAGGGGTTTGTACAGCTGTTTTCAGAGATAGTTCTAGGTACCTGTAAATTTTTAGTTCTTCCAAGGTGGTATGATAAGGGGCAAGGTGTTTCCTCTCCACAGCCTCAACAAGCTCCACCAAGTCAGTGCTCCTCCTCACCCCAGGACCCCTCCTCAGAGCTGTAACCCAAATCCAAGCATGGGCAGAGCAAGAGATTCCTGCCTCAGCACTGGCAAAGAGATCCCTGCAATCCTCCTCTGATCAGCCACTTGATTACCCCTCAGTCTGATTCCCCCTCAGTCTGTGGGCCAGAAGCTCAGGAGGCAGCCACTGCCACAGAGGCTGTGCTCAGGACTTGCGACTGAGACCCAGCTCCTTTTCTCACTGCAGTCACAGACTTCTCTCACTGACCTTCTAAATTGTTTTTGGCGTTCATGGGCTGAGAAGTCTGGAAACCGCCATAGCTGCCCAAGATTCAGTCCTCTGAGGCCTGCTCTAGGTTCGCTGTGGCCTGCGTGCCCTCGCTGCACTGCGCTCCTCTCCCAGCCCGGCGTGATATACCTTTCTGATCAATCATCTAGTTTGTCTTGGGCTGGAAATTTGTTTCACTCTGTCTTTTTGTGGGTTCTGCTGCTTTAGAATTTGTTTAGAGCCATTTTTTGTAGGTATTTGGAGGGGTTTGGGGGAGAGCTCAAGCAAGTCACTGCTTTCCCTCCGCTCCCTTGGCTCTGCCCCCAGTAGAGATGTTTAGTAGTTACAAAGTAACTCTAGGGCTACAAGTTCCTATTTGGGTGAAAAAATAAAGTTCAATTTAAGAAGTGATATAGGCAAAAAGTAAAAATGGTGATGTTAGAGCATATGAATGTCTAGAACAACATTATGTCACGAGAAATGATGAAGGGGAAAGTTTTAAAGTGACTTGGCAACGTGTAAGAATTGCCACAGAGTGAAATGAATAGAACCAGGAGGAAAAAATATATAATAAAAACATAGAGATAAACAATTTTGGAAGACTTAAGAAACATGATCAATGAAATGACCAACCATGATTTCAGAGGACCCCTGATGAATCCTGTGACTCACATCTTGACAGAGAGGTGATAGATACATTTGGCAAAATCATATATGCATTTTCATTGCTAGGGAATTTATGCTTGACTGTGCATGATTTTTTATAAAGGTTTTGTTTTTTCTCAGGAGAGGAGAGAAACACTAGGATTTAGGGTTCCCATAAAAGAAAGAAAAAGCATTTTTAAATGTACAGAAGAAAACAGAAGGAAAGCCAGAAGGATTCACTGATAATCAGGATAGTTTTGAAAGCTATATGTTGAATTTATTACATATTTAAAAAGCAAAACAAGTTGTAGAAAGTCTTAGTTTTGTGTACAATCCTCTCTATTCTACTGCATATATGGAAGTGCTCATTTAGTTGATGTCTATTAAGTTTAGAATTATTTTTTGAATAAAAAAGAATAAATAAAAAATATTTCAAAAATATTTAGATATAAGCATTATTGATGTCTCTCCCTCTACTGGCCTATTTAGAGAAATGAGGATGTTTGGAGCACATCAACCTTTTGAGGTTGACATCATAGAGGATGACCTATGCTACCACCACCACCACCCCACCCTCACTCATTAATATTTCTTGGTGGTGCAGAGACAGAATATACATTTGGATAGCATGTGGGTCCCTATGAGACCCTTTTTATTATATTCTAAAGCCAAAAAAATGAAGAAAAATCTATGCCAAAATTCTCACAGAAAATATAATTGATATCTCCACTTTAGAATTTATCCATATCCCAATGAAAGGGTACCATTGTGTTTCTTTAAATTTATTTTACTTAATTTTTAATTTATGAAATAAAACAAGCATTTCCATAATATAGTAGAATTTTTAAAAAAAGATGATTGCACATGAAACTACAAATTGGTTGCGTATAACTTGCTATTTCTTTCAAATATATAATAAAATTGTAGTGTAAATTTTTTCCCCTTTTTTATTCCCTCCCCCCACCCTAGAAATGGTGACTATTAGGCACAAATATGTATAGAAATGTATATATGTATATATATATGTAAAATTATTCTGTACATACTTCTATTTATCAGTTCTTTCTCTGGATGCAGTTAGTGGCTTCCTTCATTGATCCTTTATAGTTAATTTGGGTATTTATAACAGTCAAAATGACTTAGTCACTCAAAGTTGTTCTTAAAACAATATTACTGTTATTGTATACAATGTTCTCTCGGTTCTGTTCATTTCACTCTTTGTTATTTGGTGTAAGTCAATCTATGGTGACTTTGATTTAGCACCTTGCCTGCATCTCTTTGGAGTTTTGACTTCTCTTCTGGACTATGTCCCTTGCTGTGGCTATTTTGATTGTGATCTTGTTGATTAATTTCTTAGTAGTTTATCCTTAGTATCACAGACCAAAGGTTTCTGGAGGTGAAGTTCTTTTCTTCTGCTCTCTTAGGATACTAAACATGGTATTTAAGAGCCAATCAGAAAAGAAACTGCCTCTAAAGGATTCGATCCAAAGGCTCAGTGAAAAGTACACACGGGATTACTTGACCAACACCCAAGTCAAGAGTGAATTTGTCTTTGATTTACCTATAGGGGGTAAACGGATTCATTATTCGGGGTATCACATCACTCTGTCAGTTATTTCCTACACTTTCTCCCTGCCTCTGTTCCTTAGAATACCATGCATTGTCTGGGGAAGTTACAGTTATTTGCTCATACAGCATGCTTACCTCTGCTCCTGACCTGTGCATGGCAATCACAGATATAATTTCAATCCCTTCTTCACCTCCTTTGATAGGATGGAAAGAAGGGGCAAAGGAAATGAGGAAAGGAGAAATTATATTAACTTAAGGAGGAAGGTAGAGTTATGGGGAAATGGAGTTGGGGCGGGGAAGACATTTAGTGGTCTAGCCTCCATTTTTGCCCTGAGGGAAAGAAAGAGAAAACAACCATAAATAACTCCTTGTTTTTGTTTTTTTTGTTTTTTAATCTGGTCCCATTTCCTACTCCTAGTAGAGTAAAGATGATAATGTCTCATGTTTCTATAGGATTTTAAATGTTTCAAACTACTTCATGTTAATTCTCTTACTTGATCTTCAGAACAATCCTGTGATGTAGCAAAGAATTATTGAATCAAAGAACCTTATAGTGGCAGGGATTATAATAATTATAACACTGTAATAGCTAGCATTTATATAGTGCTTTAAGGTTTGCAAATCACTTTTCAAATATTATCTCACTTTATATATCTTATTTATATTTGTATCTGCCCCTGATCCTTAGCTCTGTTCTCTACAACCAGTAGGTATTTAATAAATTTTTGTTGAATTGAATTGGATGGGGCCTTAGAGTCATTTAATCCAACCCCCTACCTGATAGATGAATTCCCTCTACAATATCTTGTTATGAGTCTGCTTGCTCAGCCATCCCTGGCAATATTGTAGTTAACAACTGACAGCAAATTACCTTCTAGCTGTTTGAAATGAAAGAAGGATAGGATAATATGTCACCCCACCTCCCATCCCCCTTTCACTGAATTCTAGTTAAGTAGCAGCTCTTAAGACTTTGTAGTCTTCAGGGGCTCATAGATCGACCATTTGGTCTTAGTTTTCTGTTTATTACTAAGGCGGAACCCCCTTGATTTAAAACTATGGTCCCCAATCAGTTACACAGACTAGATTGAAGAGGCTTTTTTCTATTTATTAATGGGGAAGGACTCTTGATTCAAAACTGACTACTTCCTTGAAAAAGCTATGTCATCTCCACAACTGCACTGGCAGAGCTTAGAGCAGAAATATCAATAGGAGCATGCAGACTGACTTGAAAGACAACAATAGGTTCGGCTTTGAGACATACATTTCTTGTACCTTGACTTTGTCCTCTTTCCCCGCTTCAAGCTGAGCAGGGAAGCAATTTGACATTGACCTTAGGGGATTTCTGTGTTGAGGGGATCTCTCTCTCTCTCCCTCCCTCCTTTTTTTCTCTTTCTCTGTCTCTGTTTCTCTCCCTTTTACCTCTTCTCTCCTCTTTCCTCCCCTCCTTCTTCTCTCCTTTTCTCTTTTCCTAGTAGGCCAAGTAACATTCCTTGTCTTTTCCATTCTTCTCAGGTGACTACCTGCCATGTCCTGCTAGGCACAGCAACTTTATCAATTGGTGATTCATTGTCATCCTCTTTTCAAGAAAAATTGTGTATCTTATATTTTAGGATTGATGTTAAGAATTTTGTTTTCATTATACAGGAGTCATTTTTCATAGACTTCTATATTTGTTCTGAGCAGGGGATTTCCCCTGATAGTCCATGTGACGGATAAGTCTCAATTGCTGCTGTATCTGTACACTCATTGTTGAAGCAAGAATTTCTCTTATGCTCTATCTGCTTGATAAATGACACCAGACACTTCTCTCTTTCTCTGGAGCAAAATGATAACTTTAATTAGTGGGGTCAACTTTCAGGCATGTTAGGGATCATTCCTAGAGTACTGACCCCCAATATATTTGAGATAGACTTGCAGTAGACTTGATAGGACATGACATACAATGTGTATGCAGAGTTTAAGAAATATAAACTCTATATGAATATAAATATAAATATAAATATAAATATATCCCCCTTCTGTGGATAACAATTTCTGACAAAATTCCATCTAGCTTCTATGGGAAGACCTCCAGTGAAAAGATTTCTCTCCCTTTTGGAGGCTCATTCCATTTTCAGACAGCTCTAACTCAGAGGACTTCTGCTATGCAGTGAGTGAAAATCTATCCCTTACAACTGGAATCAATTTGTCACAGTTCTGTCCTCTGCGTTCAAGTAGAACAACCTAATCCTTCTTCTACAGGTCACCCCATCCTTTCAAATATTTGAATATAGACAGAGATGATGATCTTACATGTTTTTCTTCCTCCAGGCTAAACACACACAATTACCACAAACATTTCTCATAGCACATGGGTCCTAGTTGGACCAAACAAGGTTTAAAAACATGACCCTGAATCACATTTCTAGGTTGCCATGGATTTATTTAATTAGTTGCCAGTCTTTGGGTGAGACCTTTTGCTAATTTAGAATTTATGTATATATAATCATATTATGTATCAGTCCACACTTCTAGATCTTTTCCACATTGTTAATGGAGAGAAACGTGACCAAATACCTTGCTGATTTCCTTGGTATGTTATATGTATAGTCTATAGCACCCCCCTTATCTACCAACCTCATCATAGTCACTCTAGAAAATAAAATGAAGTTACCCTATAATGACTTATTCTTAGTGAATTCATGTTGGCTTCTAGTCATAACCATGTATCTTTCTAAGTACTCACCAACCATCCTTATAGTAATCCATTAAAGAATTTGGATGCTGATGATTATTATCACTAATAACAATAACTAATATTTATATAGCATTTTAAGTTGGAAAGTGCTTTATGTATGTTATCTCATTTTATCCTTACAATTATCTATGAGTTGGTGCTTTTTATTATTCCCATGTTACAAAGAAAATGAAGCTCAGAGAGGTTAAATTTGCCCAGGGTGACATAGCTAATGAGCATCCAAGACAGGATTCAAATTCATGGCTTTCTGACTCCAAACCCAGTGCTCTATCCACTGTGTCACCTAGCAAACTCCAGTTTAATTATAATCAAATTTGCTGATCTATTATTTTTATATCTACCTTCCCTTGTTCTTCAATATTGGGAAGATTTGACTCTACTCCCTCCATAATTCTGCAGGCCTGGATCTAAATGTCCTGCTAAGTGAATCAGTCCAGGAATACCACAAACATATGTTCATTATCTAGCTATACAACACACTCACACCTCACTCTCATGCTGAATAGAAGAAGTATCACAGGACCAGAGATTTTGAGTTGAAAGTGAAAATAGGAGACATCTAATCCAAGTCCCTTATTTTATAGACTGAGACCTAGGCATATAAATGACTTGTTCAAATTCAACCATGTAGTATATGGCAGACCTGGGATTTAAACCCTGTCTTTGGATTCCATACTATCACAGTATGGAGGGTTGGGCTAGTAAAGGCAGGAGGAAGAGAGAGAGGAGGTAGAGGGGCTTCACCTGGACAGTATACAGTTTTAAGGAGGGTATCATGGTCACAGATTAGATGTCCATTTTGGGGGCAGATAGCTTTGCGTAGGGATAAATGATATTATGCAGCCATAGTCAGAGCTGCTTTTTAAATACACAGTTTGAATCCAGCTATGTTTAGAAGAAGCCCAGAAAGAGGACACAGACATGGAACAGTCTGTCATTCAGCTGGAGTGGGTAGTGGCAAGGTATCCACCCAAGGAAGCCTGTAGGACAGAAAAGTCTAGAGTACATGCTGGAAGGCCTGTGATCATAGCAGGCAGATGAAGCAGGTGTAATGTCAGAAGAAAGTTGAAGGGGATATATTAGGATTTAAAGGCAGAAGAGACATTAGAGATCACCTAGTTTAAACCACTTATTTTACAGAAGAGAAAGCAAAGGCTCAGAAAAGTTTAGCGACTTTCCCCAAGTCATCATGCAATTCAGTAGCCGAAACAGCATTCAAAATAGTATATTTGATGTCCAATTCCAATTTTCTTTCCACTACACCAATAATTCAAGGCACAGGAAAGTGTATGTAATCAAAGAAGTCAGACAGGCAGATACATGAATAAAAGCAGAGCAGTAATATGTAGGAAATATTTAAATGAAAGACTTACAGAGATTTGTGGAAGTGAGACCAGCCCAGCTAAGTCTGTCTCTCTACCTCTGATTTTTAAGGGGTTACTTCCCTAACAAATCCTGCTAGCTGATGGGAACATGACCCTTGTGAATTTCATCAGTGATCTTGCAAATGTATGCTGTTGATAGCCATAGGCGATGCAGTGAGATTATAGATGAGTTCCAAAAAAAATCATTCAGGCAAAGGAAAAATAACTGAAATGAAGATCTCATGGAAAAAAATTAAGTTAGTAGCATCATCATAGTATATAAAAGTTTAAAATACATACATATATAAGGATTGAAATTAAAGTCAGAAGCATAGGTTAATGGTTTTGACATTTAAACCAGAAAGAGTAAAAACAGAGAAAGAAAACTATAGACCAATTTTCCTCATGAATATTAATATAAAATTTGTAAATAAAAAGAATACAACAGGAGATTATGTCACAAAGATAAAACACTATGACCAGGTTGGATTTATACCATGTAAGCAGGGCTGTTTCAATATTAGGAAAATGATAAGCATAACTGACCATATCAATAACAAAAACAATAACCGTATGTTTATATCAACAGATGCAGAAAAAGCTTCTGATAACTTACAACTACTATTCCTATAGAAAACACTGGAAGGCACAGAATAAATGGAGCTGTTCTTAAAATGATAAGTAGTATCTATCTAAAATCAAGAGCAAGCATTATCTGTAATGGGGATAAGCTAGAAGCCTTTCCAATAAGACCAGGGGTGAAGCAAGGTTGTCCATTATCACAACTATTTTATTAGAAACACTAGCTATAACTATAAGACAAGAAAAATAAATTGAAGGAAAAAGTAGGCAATAAGGAAACAAAACTATCACTCTTTGCAGATAATATGATGCTATACTTAGAGAACCCTAGAGAATCAACTGAAAAACTAGTTGAAATAATTAATAACTTTAGCAAAGTTGTAGGATATAAAATAAACCCACATAAATAATCAGTATTTCTATATGTTACCAACAAAACTCAGGAAGAAGAGACAGAAACAGAAATTCTATTTAAAGTAATTTCAGGCAGTATAAATCATTTGGGAGTCAATCTGGCAAGGCACACATGGGAACCATAAGAACATAATTATAAAACACTCATCACGCAAATAAAGACAGATCTAAATAATTGAAGAATTATTAATTGCTCATGAGTAAGCCAAGCCAACATAATAAAAATAGCATTACTACCTAATTAATTTACTTATTCATTGCCATTCCAATCGAACTACCAAAGAAGTACTTTATAGAGCTAGAAAAATAATAACAAAATTCATCTGGAGGAACAAAAGTTCAAGAAAATGAGGGGAATCAATGGGGAAAAATGAAGGAAGGCCTCCTAGCAGTGAGTATCACACCTCAAACTAACTACAAAGTGGTAATTATCAAAACAATTTATTACTCAACAAGAAGCAGAGTGGTTGATCATAGAATAGATTAGGTACACATTATATAGAAACAATATTAAATTTATATATATTTTTAATTTTTTTAATCATTCAACAAGCATTTATTAATTTTTAATTGTTTTTTGAATTTTTACTTTCAGTTCCAAATTCTCCACCTTCCCCCATTCACTTCTCCACCCATTGAGAAGTCAAGAAATAAGATACCCATTATACATATGAAGTCATGGAAAACATATTTCCACATTTTGTTTGACAAACCCAAAGATCCCAGCTATTAGGACAAGAACTCACTAATTGACAAAAACCAGAAAAAAACTTGGAAGATTAGAAAGTACTCTGACAGAAACTAGGCATTAACCAATATCTCACACCTTATACCAAAATAAGCTCAAAATGGGTATGTGATTTAGACATAAATGGTGATAACATAAGTAATTTAGGGAAAAAGAAAAAAAATTACTTGACAGATCTATGGATGAGGGAAGAGTCCTTGACCAAATAAGAAATAGAGAGGATCACAGGAGGGTAAATGGACAAATCTGATCACATTAAATTAAGAGGGTTTTGCAAAAACAAAATCAGTTCAGTTGAAATTAGAAAGGATGAAACTGGGGAGGGGGCGGGATTTGACAATAAGTTTCTCTGATAAATGTTTCATTTCAAATATATAGTCAACTAAGCCAAATCAGTTGAAAATAATGACCATTTTCCAATTGATAAATGGTCAAAAGATATTGGCAGGCAGTTTTCAGAAGAAGAAATCAAAGCTATCAATAGTCATAAGAAAAAGTGTTCTAAATCACTAATAATTAGAGAAATGAAAATTAAAACAACTCAAAGGGTTCCACCTCATATCCATCAGGTTGAGTAACATGACAGAAAAGAAAAATGACAAATGCTAAAGGGGCTGTGGGAAAAATAGGTACATTAATACACTGTTGGTGGAGCTGTGAATAATCTGACTATTCTGGAGAACAGTTTGGAACTATGTCCAAAGGTCTATAAAACTGTGCACAACCTTTGACATAGCAATCCTGCTAGAGGAAACTGAAGAATTGTCCATCAATTGGGGAATGTCTGAACAAAGTAAGAAATGACAAAGGGAATGATTTCTGAAAAACTTGGGAAGACTTACTTCACCTGATACAAAGTGAAGTGAGAAGAAACAGTAGAACAATATACATAGTAACAACAGTGTTTTAACAACAATTAACTGTGAAAGACTTAGCTACTCTAATCAATACAATGATCCAAGTCAATTCGAAAAGACTCATGAGGAAAAACGCTTTCTACTTCTGGAGAAAGAACTGAAGGACTCAGGGCAGAATAAAGCATAACTTTACCTCTTTATTTTTCTTCCCTTTTTTGCAATATGGCTAATGTGGAAATATGTTTTGCATGACTTCATATGTATAATGGGTATCTTATTTCTTGACTTCTCAATGGGTGGAGAAGGGAATGGGGGAAGGCCGAGAATTTGGAACTGAAAGTAAAAATTCAAAAAACAATTAAAAATTAATAAATGCTTGTTCAATGTCTAAAATTTTTTTAAAAAGAAGGATGGGGTAGTAGAAAGACCCCTGGACTTGGAGCCAAGAGCCCTGGGTTGTAGTCCTACCTTTGCCCTTTACTTATTGTGAGACCTTGGGGAAGTCACTTCATCTCTGGCCTTAAACGTCATCATCTCCACATCAACAATCTGTGAGAGGTTGGTATGGGAGCTCACTTCATCATCACAAATGACAACCTATTATGTAAGTTTCAAGAGCTGCCTGAAGATCAAAGACATTAAGTGACTTTGTCCATGCTCCCATCACCAATCAGTGTCCAAGGCAGAATTTGAAAATGGGGCTCCAGGTCCAACACTTGGTTGCTCCATACTGCCTCTTCTTTATCTATAAAACAGAGATAATAGTATTTGCCCTAACTACCTCACAGGATTGTTTCGAGGACAGCCCTCAACAAACTTTAAAGCAGTATAGAAATGAGCATTATTATTAGCTATTATTTTCATGACCCAGTAGCAGGACAGAAGAGATCAGACATTCATTCAATGACTTTATTGAACAACTACTATGTATAAGCCACTTTTATGGGTGCTATGGGAGATGCAAAGAAGACCAGGACTTGGTCATCATCTTTAAGATTACTAACTGGCTTCAGTTTCCTCTTCCATAAAATGAAGGTGTTGGTCTATTTGCTACCAATTCTATCATTATCACTTGAGAGTTTGGTGGGGTGGAGTTGGCTTCAAATCCAAGTTATAATCTTTGCTCCTAAAATATTTGTTGCTGTGATGGTTACCATTCCACTATCACCTCCAAATGATTAAGCATCTTAAGTACCAGGTGTGAAGAAATAGCTGATCTTAGTTATGAAGAATAGTTAATTAAAATGATAAGTGACAAGATGATCTGCCTCTTTGGTGGGATGATTATCTACATGCCATTACAGTAGCCTCATATTTTTCTCAGGTCTCTCTCTACTCCTGAAGACTAGTACCCTCCTCTTCACATACACACACACACACACACACACACACACACACACACACACACACACACAACAATGATCATTGCTCTGGGCACCACTTGTGGTGCTTGCCTTAGACACAAACATCCCTACTTAAAGCTCTGAGTCTGAGTGATTAAAAGAATGACATAAAGAAAGAACTAGGAAAGAAGACTGGGGAGGAGCAATTGGCTAGGTAGATGGAGAACTAAGAGAGAACAGAATCTTGAAAACCTAGAAAAGAGTGAATATTCAGGAGGAGAAGGTGATTGGCAGTGGCAAGGCTACAGAGAGGTCAAGAAGGATGGGGACTAAGAAAGGCCAATAAATTTGGCATTTAAGAAACAATAACATTGGAGAGAATAGTTTAAGCTGAATGATGAGGTCAGGAGCTCAATTATAGTGAAGAAAGAGGATGTGGAGGCATCAACTAGAAAGTTCCTTTTTTAAGTTTAGATGAGAAAGGGAGGAATGGATTTTGGATAATTACTGATAAGGATGGTAAAGCATTTGAAGATTTTTTTAAGGATAGAGGAGAAATCAGGACTTTTGTAGGTAGTAGGGAAGGAGCTAGTGGGTAGAAGGACAGTGAAGTTGAGTGACCTGGGTTGACATTGAAGATAAGAGACACCCCTCACACACATACACCTGTAAGTGTGTGTCTCTCCTATCAGAGAGTTCCTTCTGGAACTTTCATTTTGTGGAATGACTCATTTCATTCTTCAGATTTTGCCTTCAACTGCCTTCTACCTCCATGTGGTCCCCTTTTCCCATTGGTGAGCTATTACTAGAACCTTCATTTTGAGGAAGGGTTCAGACCAGCCATCCGTCATTCTCTTGACTTTGTGACCATGCCACCTTACCTTTTAATGAGTACTTCTCCCAACCCCCTGTAGCTTCCCACACTTTTCAGCTCCCTCTTGTGTGTTGTGTTCCTCTATTAGAATATAAACTTTTTGAAGGCAGGTACTATCTTTCTTTTTGCTTGTATTTGTATCTCTAGTATCACAGTATCTGTCACTGGGCTTAATAATTGCTTACTGACTTGATTTGACTTAAAAAGGGAAGTGATGATAATGAGGATAGTATACTAGATAAAGACATGAAGAAATAGTGTTATATGGTACATGAGAAGGAGTTGGCTTTGGTAAGAAAGGTTATCTCTTCATCTGGAATCAGAATAAAAGAGAATATAGTAGGGGAAGATGTCTGTCTGAGTGGTGAGAAATAAAGATGAAGGACAAGAGGGAATTCTCATCAAATGGCCAAATTTTTCTGGTGAAGTATGAAGTGAAATCTTTAGAAGAGAGATTGTGCTTGAGGAGAGATGTGAAAGTTTGGGAAAGCCATTTGGAGAGTGGGATACGGAAAATTGGAATGGATACCTTCCTGCAGTAAGGACCCAGTTGAGATTAAATAGCATAAATTTGTAGTGAAGGATGAGAAGTCTTCAAAGAAGACATTAAATGAGTAGTCAGAAGAAAAGTGTCATTTCACAGATACCAAGAGGTGAATTTCAAGAAGAAAGTGATTGTCAACAAAATCAAATTTTGTCCTCAGAAAGAACAAGAATGGGACAAAGAATAAACCATTGGATTTGCTAATAAGAAAGTCACTGGTTACTTCCAGGCTTCAGTACGGCCCATCTGGGACTGAGTAGGACTTTAAGGCTTATCTATAGATTGGTGGAAAACAGAGAATTTAAAATATTTCTTTCAGCCTATGATTAGAATTCTTTTAGTTTTTAAACAAAGTAAACTTGTAGAAAAGGAATTCCCTTTTCTCCCTGCCCAATTTGCAAAGAGCCGCAATGCCAAGAAAGGGAAGATCTGCAGTGGGGGCAGGGGAAACAGTCCAGGCTGACAGATAAAAAAATAAGGCTTCAGAGGCTCTCTCATATTCATCTATAAGTAGTGTATCTGAAGGAGAAGGCCATCTAGAATTGGCAATGGTACACAAGGACATAACTGAGTGAAGGAAGAGGATGGTAGCATCTATTACTGAATCTATCAACATTTGGTTGCCTGTCTTCAAAAGACCTTATTTCAAGAGGAAAAAGTAGAGAGTAAGTGAAAACATACCAAATTTAATATCTAATGCAAATACATCAGAGCCAACAACCAGTAGATATTTTGTGCCTGGCCTGTTTTTCATTCATCCCATCCCTAACCCCCTAAATTTAACCAGCTGGAAATCTTTTTAAAAGTGCCATCCTATTCAACCTTTGAGATGAAGGATTTGCTTTTTAATGAGAAAGCTGCTTTTTTATCATAACCATAGAACAGCATGTCCTTAGCTCTGTTATTTTTCAGAGAAGCTGGTTCCCTTCTGATACTACAAAATGCTCCCCACAGAATTAAAATGACACAAAACTCAGAGGGTGATGGACCAACACCTGGTGAACATAAATAGGTCATAGCAAGTTACCAATGAGAATCTGAGTGGAAAAAGCAGTGTGAAAATCATTATTGAGAATGTAATGACAAGAATAGGAGGTGGGTCAATCACATAACGAATATGTGAGACAAGTTTTTCACCTGTCTGGTCCATCCTTCACTCAAAGGACAAGATAATCTTCCTAGAGTACAGGTTTGACCATGCCATTTCCCTGCTCCAAAACCTTCTGAGACTCTGAATTGCCTCTAGGATAAAATGTAGGGTGTATATATTCTGTGTAAACACCTTAGCCAGACATTTAAGGTCCTCTTCTCTCTGGCTCCTACCTAACTTTCTAGTTTATATCTCATTCTGCCCTTCACATCTTTTATGTCTAACCAAATTACACTACTAGCTGTTCTTCCAGTATCAGCATGTTGTATCTTCATGCATTGATGATAAAGGCTGCCCCCCACACCTGAAAGTTATTCTCATATTATCTTCACTATTCATACTTACCTTCAAGGTTCGGTTAAGATACCAACTCCTACAAGTAGCTTTCCCTGATCTCTCTCAGGTAAAGGTGTTCTCTTGTTCCTCTAATTTTCCCAGAATATCTTGGATCTATCTTTTGGTACCATCATACCCTATTTTGTAGTATATTTATATAGAATGCATCATCTCTCAAAGAATGGAGGACTGGGACTAAATCATTTTTCTTTCTTTCCTTCTTTCCTTCCTTCCTTCTTTCCTTCTTTCCTTC
>NW_020954556.1:7577461-7685138 GCF_900497805.2 Vombatus ursinus | reverse complement strand
TCTTTCTTTCTTTCTTTCTTTCTTTCTTTCTTTCTTTCTTTCTTTCTAGAATTAGAGAGGGCGCTAATAGGTTCAATCCCAATACTGATTGGCACAGGAGCTTTAACTTTCTCTATTTCTCCTCTCCTTGAGCAATTTGGTGGGTCCTTGCTCCTTGGGGATTATTGCTTTGATGCAAGGCTTTGTATAGACCCCCATTCAGCTTAGCCCACTGCAACTCAGAACTCCCATGTTCAAGAGATCCAGATATACCACCAAGCCTGGCTCAGTTCATCTTTTTATTTCTAGCATCCAAGTGTAGTGACATAAAAGATGCATAATAATATCTTTTGAATCAAATTGAAAAGATGGAAAGTACAAGTGGTACACTGGGACCCCAGAAATACTGAAGTAATAAACAGGAGTCTCAGTAGCTTATCTGCACAGATATTTTGGGGGGAAATATGGACAAAAATCTTATAAGGATGAGATAGCTTTGATTGGTTGTGGTTTACTTCAGTGATAGGAGTAGGCACACTAAGGAAATTGTATCTCTACCAAAGCCTCAAAGTTTTCACTGAACAGTACTATAAGAAATGTGATTACTATAACTTCTGCTCCCAGGGCACTGAACATCATACAAGAACACTCATTAGGGATGACATCAGGAATAGTTTTTTTCACAACTACTTGGGATGTAGCTTTCCAAAAATAACACCATTCAAGAGCAAAGTAAAGTCTTAGAAAAAGCTTTTTGCAGTAATCAAAGGCCCAGGTGTTCAGGAGTAAAAAAAAATTAATAGAAATCCTTAGCAACACAGATGTTACCAGGGGTTATAGAAGATCTTTCTGATCTTGTTTGGGTTGGAATAATTGACCTTTGAAGTCCATTCTAACTCTGGCATTCCATGTTCCCATCAGAGACAGAACTAGTACAGGGGTGTTGAGGCTATGCCACAGATGTCAAAAGTATGGGGTGGGTCTATGCCTCCCAGGGGCACACATTTCACCTCCACTCTCATGTGGCCCATTGTCCTGCTGTCTACCTCAGGCCCCCACAGCCTGATGACTATCATACCTGAGGAAGCTCTTCCATTAGGATGGGGAAGACTCCCTCCCCCCCCAATCCCTCTTGCCTTGTGGTCTGATCTGGGTACCAGTGATATTCAGAATGTCTAGGATCAGCATAATATTAGCTAATAGCTGTAGTGTGTGTGTGGGGGATGTGTGGGGGCAGGGAGAGGCAGCACTCCACACTGAGGGCTAGGAGCTCTGGACGTGCTGGCTGATGCCCCTGTCACATTCCCTGCTCTATACCCAACACTCTCCTTTACCAGTTCCTATTTGTCTCTGACTTATATTTCCACTGTCCCCTCTGAACCCACCTTTTTATGTGGTATGATTAGATTTAGAAGTAGAAGACCTGAGTTTGAATTGAATCAAGGCTCTGTTATTTTCCATTTCTGTGGTTTTAGGTTAGTGACTTACCTTTCTGGGCCTCAATTTCCTTATAAATGAGTATCTATGAACCTGCCACTTTCTCCCCTTATATCCCCTTGACATTATCCTATTTCCACACCCCCACATCTAAAACCATGAACCATAATCAAATCAACTCTCCTATTGTTCCTGAATGGATTGTGTCAAATTTTGGCCAACTCCTTTGGGTCAGGAACTTTCCTGACCAAAGATTTCCTCCCTGGTCTCCTCTATTAGAATGTAAGTTCATTGAGGACAGAGACTATTGTTGTTTTTGGTAATTGTATTTCCAGAACCTAGCATAGTGCTTAGCACATAATAAACACTTATTAATTTTTTTCTATTATATTCTCATTATGAATAAGTTCTCCATATGGCTCTTCTTTGCTGTCTGAATCCTTGGCACTTTCAAAGACCCTGGACTTCAATTTCTCAACCTCCTCAATTATAGCTAGCATTTATAAGGTACTCTAAAGTTTGCAAAGTACTTTATCTATGTTAGGTATGTAGGTAGCCCAGTGGATAGAATACTGGATCTTAAAGCAAAAAAAAAATCTGAGTTCAAATCCAGCCTTAGTTACTAATAGTGTGGCCCTGGTCAAGTCATCTAAACTCAGTTTCCTCATCTGTAAAATGAGGATTAAAAATAGCACCCAACTCCCAGGATTGTTGTGAGGATCAAATGAGATAACATTTGTTATATACTTTGAAAACCTTCATATAAATATAAGTTATCTCCTCATTTAATCTTTACAACATCTCTAGGAGGCAGGTAATATACTGTTTTCATTTTATAGGTAAGGAAACTGAGGCATAGAGGTTAAATGACTTGCCCAAGGTCACACAGCTAAATGTCTGAGGCAAGGTTCAAACTCAGGACTTCCTGACTCTAAGTCTAGCACTCTTGCCACTTCACCACCTAGCTATCTACAACTCCTTAACTCCATTCTGCCCCAAACCTGAATTTGTCCCATGTGCCAGAATGCCCAGTCATTGCACAATATTTGGTACTAGACAGAATGTATTAATATAGCTTTGACTGAAACAACCTCTTCAATGTTAGAGGGACCATGAAAGGAAGATGTAAACCCAGGGTCACTAGTGAGAGTACTCTTTGTGAGGCATGACTAGAGTAATAGTCCAGAATTTAGATGTAAGCTCTTGGTTAAATAAATAACCAAAAAAAAGTCCTGGAGGAAGAATGGCATAACCATCTCTCATGGCTAAAACAACAGGGATCTCCATTATTGACTTTATTGTCAGGTTAATTAAGAACTCAGTCAGTAAAAGATGTTAAGAAAGCTGGCACGTTTTTAATTCACATTGACATTACTCAGGATGTCAGCATAACTGATATTTGCTCAATAACTCTAAAGCACTTCATCCAATCAGAGGGGGAAAAAAAGCTGATCTCTAGGAAACAAAGTTAAGTTCTGGGAAGAAGCTCAATCAAGCTTAAATCAGATTTTTCTGAAATATCATCTAGGATGCTCAACTAATAGTGGAACACCCCAGGTAAAGTGACAGTTCAATGACTTTGTGCCTTGGTCTACAGAACAATCAGAGGAAAGTTTTGATTATATCTATACTATAAACAATTGTGGATGACATTGCCTGGATCCACTGCATGCACCAAAACCAAAACAAAATAATAACAAAAAAATCTTTGCAAAAATTTGATGAAACCTTAAAAAAACAGGCTCATAGACAAGGGATACGTTATTGGCAGTTAAAAAGATAGGTTTCCATCCTACCATCTTTAAAAAAAAATTAATGTAATTATTTTCAATGAACAAACATCTATGTTCTCATCCTCTCACCCTACCCCCATTGAAATAAACAAGAAAGAAGAAGAAAATCCTTTTAATGAATATGCATAGTCAGGCAAAACAAATTCTAGTCTTGGCCCAGTCATGTTTTGGAAACCAAAAATCCAGAAGACTCTGGGGAAGCAAAGCATGGGTCATTTTGGCCTGATAGCCACTAGTGAGACCAGGCTCAGATACTATGTTATGTCTTATCCAATGTTTTAATGGATGAATTGAGTGAATTCAAGTTTAGAATTTTATATATTCATCACTATTAATTTGCTTATTAGATATTCCAGGTTCTGTCACCCATGAGGTTAGTCATCTCTCCGAACTTCTTATCATTTTCAAATTTCATGAGACTGATAAACATGTTTATAAAATGTCGAAAGCCAAAGTCTGAGCCCTAAGGCACTCCAATGGAGATCTCCCTTCAGGTTGAAATTGATCCATTAATCAACCTTGGGCAACCTGCACTGTGGGCCTGGGGATGGAAGGTAGAGGCTGGAAAGGAATAATGGTGGTTCTCTCTAGATAAAGTGAAAAGCTTCCTGGACAAGAATTTATGTAGCGCCTACTATATATCTTCACAATGGCGCTATGGTTATCTTCACTTTACAGTTGAGGAAACTGAGGGAAAGAGCTGTTAAATGACTTGCCCAAGGTCACACAGCTAGTAAGTGTCTGAGGTCAAATTTTAACTCAGACTCCCTGACCCCTAATTTAAATTAAAACCAAAACAGTTAAGCTGTTTGTATTTACAAAACTATTTTACCTTTCAAACAGGAACTTCAATGAACAAATATCTCTAATAACTTGTGTGACCCCCTCTGTGACCTCTTTGTCTGTCCCATCATTGCAATATGGATACATATATATATATATATATATACATATATATATATATAGTACTCTTTTTTATATTATCATAGCTAGGTGGTGCAATGCATACAGTGCCAGTCCTGGAGTCAGGAAGATTCATCTTCCTGAGTTAAATTTGACCTCAGACACTACTAGCTGTATGACCCTGGGCAAATCAGTTAACTTTGTTTGCCTCAGTTTCCTCAGCTGTAAAATGAGCTGGAAAAGGAAATAGCAAACCACTCCAGTACCTTTGCCAAGAAAACCCCAAATGGGGTCATGAAGAGTCAGACATGATTGAAAAATGATCAAATAATAACAACAACATTTTTACATCTATAAAACTTTTGGTTCTCTTTTCTTGGCTTATATCATTCCATGCAAGTCTTGTACACTGCTTTGTATGCCTCATATTTGTCATTCTCCAATGAAAGAATGAAGAAAAGTATATTTAGTGGTTGTTTACTATGGCCTTAGGCACTCTATATAGCATTCTTTTGCAGTGATATGTGGGTGGGTAGAAAGAGCCCTGGTCTAAGGATCAGGAGGCTGGGTTCAAGTTCAAATTCTACTTCGATGTAAATGTGTGACCTAAGCCAGATCACTTAATCTCTGTGTGTCTTATTTTCCTCCTTGGTTGACCTGATAATCTCTAAGGTCCTTTTCTGCAGCAGTAATCAAATTTTCTATGACAGTTGTTCTCCAGTCCAAGGCCTCTTTTAACTATGGCAGCTTATATTAGAAGTATTATGGATGAAATGGAATAGTTGTAGAGTGCTTTGCAAACCTTAAAATGCTGTATAAATGTATCACTATCATCATCATCATCATCATCCTCATCATCATCAATATGTTCTAAGGAAAAGCACACTGAATTTGGAGTCAGAAAACCCAGAGTCAAATCCTGCCTTCGCCCCTAACTTTCTGTATGATGTTAGATAAGTCATTTCACCTCTGAACCTCTCAATTACCTCAAATGTTTAATGAGAAAATTAGATTAGATGATCTGCAAGGCCTGTAAAGCAGCTTTGTGACACAGTGGGTAGAGCACTGGGCCTGGAGTCAAGAAGTCTCATCTTCCTGAGTTCAAATCTGGCTTCAGATACTTAACAGCTGTGTGACCCTGGGCAAGTCACTTAACCCTGTTTGCCTCAGTTTTCTTATCTGTAAAATGAGCTGGAAAAGGAAATGGCAAACCACTCCAGTATTTCTGCCAAGAAAACCCCAAATGGGGTCACAAAGAGTTGAAAATGACTGAAAAACAAGGCCTTGTCCAGATCTGACATTTTTTTCTTCCATGTTATGGGGTCTCTTCTAGCCCTTATAGTCTATACTATAAATTACATAAACACTTTGTGTTCTAAGGTCTCTCTTACCTGTAAACTTCTATGATTCTATGACAGATTGCTTATACAGAAGTGATTATACCCAGAAGACGGGATCTCTCCAGAAGAAAGTGCCTCTTTTCTCTGATTCTTATTAAATAGAGTTTAATCTGGCTGAGGAAGCTGTTCAAGTCTCATTAATCCACACTACACTCTTAGAGTTTTGCTAGCCTGGTCCTACTCATTTATCTTGTGCATTCCCTGCATGACGGACACGGTCAATTTCTTTAAAAAATACCCCAAACCAACCTTGGATCAAACTGACCAACTAATGCTCTACCTACTTTCAATCCCTTGCTAGAAGTCTCTGCCTTTCTTAAAATGGGACTCAATCCTGCCTATTACTTTCTCCTTTGTGTGACTGTATTTATTGAACTGCCCTGTTTAACAGGTGCACAGCGAATCAAGGGTTCACTGGGCAGGGTTCACTGTGCCCTGCTGGGGCATTTCCTTCTGCCTGTTTGATCAGAACTTTGACTAAAAAAACAAAAGAGAGAGTGGGTATCGTAATCAGGGGCAAGCATGAAGCTTCCAACGGACGAGGTTTGAATTGGAACAACCTTGTCCTGTGGTGATAGATTGTTTCTAGAACTAAACCGGCCTTTAAAAATTACATAGGCTTAGAGAGATACACGGTATGAAGGTAATCTTGATGACTGCAGGGTGGTTGGTCTCAGTGTCAGAAAGGGGTCAATGTTCGCTATGGTCTCTAAAAGCTTCCTGTGCGTATACTCTGAGCAGTTCTGCCAGAAGAACGTTTACATTGTTTCCTTCTTAATCCCACATGATAGCAGCGCAATTACCCTGTTGTTATTTAGCTGTTTTTCAGTCACGTCTGACTCTTTGTGACTCCTATTTGGGATTTTCTTGGCAAAGATACTATAGTAGTTTGACCTTTCCTTCTCCAGCTCATTTTACAGATGAGGAAACTGAGGCAAACAGGGTTAAATGACTTGTCCAAAGGTCACACAGCTAGTGTCTAAGGTTGGATTTGAACTCAGGTAGATGAGTTATCCTGACTCCAGGCCCAGTACTCTATCTACCTTGCCACCTAGCAGCCCAACAATTAACATACACTTCCACAATTATAGAGTGATATGCCAATTATGTGACTGGTAAAGGTGCTTCTAATTACATAATGAGGTCTCTAAGTTGATGACGGTCACAAAGCTGACTCCCTTTGGCTATGAACAAGCATGAGATCTGGATATGCTGCTGCTCAACAGTTGTACCATTTTTCTCAAAGCTCAACACCGTTCCCATCTTCTAGAGTGCCACGTTAAGCTGATGAGACTTACTCTCTATAAAATTCTTCATTGTAGAGAACAGGAAACCCAAATCAACCATGGCAAAGTGACTCACCCAAGGTCACACAGGTGGCAATTGTCAGGGGCAAAATTTGAAGCCAGGTCCTCTGGCTTCCAAATCCAGTACTCTTTGAAGTAAACTACCTGCTTCCAATCTTCAATTGGAGAATAGATAACCTTTTACGGGCAATTTTATAAGAATGACTCTTGCTTAGGTAAGTGGCAGGTAATCAACATGGCCTTTGACATCCCTTCCAAATTCAAGATTCTATGTTCTGTGTTACTTGGTGCAGCAGAGAGAGTGCTAGATTTGAAGACAGAAAGATCTGAGTTTGAATCCCATATCAGACACCTACTAGCTATGTGTGATTGGCTGAGAGAATCAGACACACATATGGGCCAATGGAGAGAATAGCAAACCAGTTTAGAATCATATAGTTCAGCAGTTTAAGAATCTAGTGATGGAGGAGCTCTATCCCAGCCAAGAAGAGGGATGTATTTTGTGGAAGGAAAAAGAGTTTATCTCTATTTCTCCCTCCCCTCACCAGGGGCAACTCTTCAAGTTCAAGAAAGGAGGCCCTGAGGTCCCATAAAAAGTCTCACTTGTTCCCAGAGTAGGTAGCAGGGTCCACTGAAGCCAGGAGCAGCAGCTGCTGTAGTGGCTGGTGAGAGAAGACACACCTGGAGATGGACGTGAAACGACATTTGCCCAAGGATTGTGGTAGCTGCAGAAATTGTGCCTGCTCATAACAGAGAGAAGTGCTGGTTATGGATTCTACAGAAACACTGTCAGAGCCTCGTTCATGAGGACTCTACAAAGGGAAAAAAGGATTTCTAATAACCAGAAGCTGTTACCCCTTTTCTGTGTGTTCCCTACATTTGTACCTAACTACCATTTTTATTATGTGTGAGCTCTCTCTAAGGATCTTGAGTTTGTAAGGAAAGAGTATGTCTTCATTTGGGGGAATGTTTTCTGCCAAATGTTCTTACTATACTTTCTTAGTAATTGCTATTTACTATGGGTTGATTGAGGCTACTGGATGATTATTAGTTCAAGGCACACAAGTGGGCTCATGACTGACAGTACTAAAATAACCAGACCCTCAGGCTGACTCTGATAGAAGATTCAACTGAGCAGAAGTTAGGGAAATAGCCTCAGAGGGTGTGCTATATTACTATGATCCATAAAATTTAAAAACAAACCAAACTGAAACAAGATCCCTTATTTCAAAAGGCTTCTGTTCTAGTGGCAGGGGAAAGTTGAAGAAATGTTTCCCACAGTGAGTATAATAATACCAGTTTGAACATGATTAATTGCACAAAAGAGCTCAGAGTCATCAGAGAGATTGAGGGAGGGAGGGACACTTTTGAGGTAGGAAAATCAGGAAAGACTTTGTGGAAGAGGTAGTACCCAAGCTTGACCTTAAAGGAAGTGAAGTTAAACAAAGATATGTAGGGAGAGCCCTGAGACATGGCATGTAGCAAAATATACAAAGAGGAGAAGGCCAGATTAGATTTGGGAACAGTGACTAGTGTGGTTTGGCTGGAACAGAGAGGGTATTAAGGGGAACACAGTAATATAAGATTGGTAAGCCAGATGGGAAAGGGCCCCAAAAGTCCTTCAGTTTTCTTCCTTTCCAGGTCGAATGAAGAAAGAGACAAATACATCTCTACTCCCTTTATTATTATTATTTTCATCTATAGGGAACTCAAGATGACCTGTGGTTCCGTTGCCCAAGAATCAGGAAGCTTCTCACAGCTCAGTTGCCAAATGTGCAGTCATTGAAGGTTAGCTCTGAGGTGGATCTCCCTCCTTCATCCTTAGAGAACAGAATGCAGCTCTGTTTTTTCCCCTGGAACATTCATGCTTTTAGATAAGCTAGTGCCATCATGGGCAGTTTGCCAAAGTTGTCATTTTGGAGGAAAATTGGCTCAAATAATCACCTAAAACATCATTACCCCATGTTTTCCCCCCTTTTTTGGAGGGGGAGGGTTTTTTCCCTTTCTTTTCTTTTGCCTGAGAGATCGAATCTATTATTTCCAACTATGAGGAAGAGAGAAAATATTTTCCCAACTACTTGATTCAGAGGATTGTTGGAAGTGTTTTCCCATTTCCCAACAAAAGGATGCCCCCACCCCCATCCTTCCATCTTTTTTTTTTTTTTGGAGCAAAAATTCAAGTCATGCTTTCCAAGTTTCAGTGTTGTCAAATATTCAATTTAAACTCTCCCTGTTATTTACATTCCCGATCCGAACAGCTATTGTTATATAAATGCATTTTACTGTTGGAGTGAGACATTCATCCTCTGTGGGGCTCTGTGTTCCTCCCTTCCCTGCTCAATCTCGATGCAGTGCTCAGAGCCTGGCTTTACCATTGCTTCCTTTGTCCTGTACAGGAGTGCGGGGGCGTTTTCTAGAATAGCACACTGTGATTTCACATAGTCAATCATCAGTCTGGGTCGAATAGGATTGATTCAATGGAATGAAAGGCTATAATCTGCTGGGGGTGCTGGGCTCATGGAGTTGTGATAAGTCACCCTTCTTCCCCTATTAATTGTTGCTTCTGCTATTTACACATATACAAAACCAATAGGATACTCAGCTGCTCTGGGTTGCTACTTTTTTCTTCTTTTTTATTTTCGTGAGTATCATTTTTTTTTTTCATCCTGGGGAAGTTCAGGGTAAAGAACCCTGCTCTGTGTTTTTTAAAAGGATGCTTGGTGTGTGCTGTTTATAACCCCTTTGGTGATGGGGTGGGGTGTGAAGTGATAATTTGGTGATTTGTTTGGGCTAGAAATACAGCAGTTTGTGCATCATGGAGTGAGCCTTGGAAATGACTGATGTCTTCTTTCGTGTGCTTTTGTCTGAAGCCTATACATGAGCTAAGACCTGGGTTGAGATTTATCAGCGTAAAGGGTCAGAAAAGCTTTTGTTCCACATGGACTTTATTCACTGGCTGATTTGAAACTGAATTAAATACATGTTCAAAATCATGTCACTCTCATTGGAAGCATTTGGGTTAGAGAGAGTGTTTTGTTTTTCTTCTTCCTGACTTTATCCAACAGCATCAAAGATGCTGCCTCCTGATGTTTGAAACCTTGGTCTTATCTTTGATTCTTCCTTTTCCTTCACTTCTCATATTCAATCAGTTACCACCAATTCCTGTGGATTCTAACCAATGTAGCATCTCCCCACACCCACACCAACCCTTGCCCTCCTCTCAATGTTTACTCCATCCATTCATTTATTCAGCATTTAATAACTGTATACTACATGAAAGGCACCATGCTAGGGGCTAGGGACACAAAGAAAAAAATGAAAAACAACCCTTACCCCAAGAGAGCTCATACCACCTCACACTCCAGACATTTTCACTGGTTGTCCTTGTGCCTGGAATGCTCTGCCTTCTCACCTCCACCTCCCGACTTCCCTGGCTTCATTCAAATTCAAAATTACCTCATATATATCTTGTTTGTAATATAGTTGTTTGGATGTTGTTTGCTCCATTAGACTGTAAGCTCTTTGTGGGCAGGGACTGATCTTTATTTGTTTTGCCTGCCTTTATATGCCAAGTACTTAGCACAACAATAGGCACTGGGGCATAGTAGGCACAGTAGGCACTTAGCACAGTGCCTGGAACATACTTAGGCAATGAATGCTTGTTGATTTGACATTCTATTAAAATGTAACAACAACTCATGGATAATCATGTCAAAAGTAATTTCAGGAGGGAGCCAACACTATGTATTAGGAAAATCAGAAAAGCCATCTGGTAGAAAGTGGCGTCAGAATGGAGCTAAGTCTAATCCTACCTTGAAGAAAGCCAAGGTCCTTAGGAGGGGGAGGGAAGGAGAGAAGGTGATCTAGTTGTATAGGGAAGCCTGTGCAAAGACCCTGAAGTGGAGGATGGAATATGGAGTTCAGTGAATAGCAAGTAAATTGGTTTTATCAGAAATGTAGAGTGAGTGAAGGGGAGTTATGGGAAATAAGTCTGGTAAAATAAAGCTAGAACCAGGCTGTCAAGGTTTAAATGCCAAGGTGAGAGATTTTTCTTATATCTTAGAGGCAACAGGGAACTATAAAAGATTCTTCTGTAGGGGAGTAGCATAGTCAGACCTGTGCTTTAGGGAAATGATTTTGTCAGCCTGTGGAGAATGGATTCAAGAGGGGAGAGAAAGGAAGCAGAGGGAACAATTAGGAAGCTATTACAATTGTATGTGCAAGAAATGATGGTGGCTATGTGCATGGAAAATGATGGATGCGAAAGAAAGTGTCAAGCTAGAATTGGTAAGACCTGGAAATTGATTGAATATGTGGGGTGAGCGGCAGAGTTAACAAAAACATAGTGGTTGTGAACTAGGGTGATTAGAAGGGATGTATGGTGGTGTCCTCAACAGAAGTGGGGAAATTAGAAAGAGGGGTGGGTTTGGCTGAAAAGAGAATGAGTTTTCTTTGAGATATTTCGAATTTGTGATGCAAGACATTTAGAGCTATGGACATTTTGAATCTTTCCCTTTAAAACTATACCTTGAAAATGGCTACACACTCTGTCACCACATTAGTATGAAGACCTTCATTATCATCTGCTTAAACTGTAGTATTGTAGTCACCTCCTAAAGGGCCCTGTTCTAGACCCTTCCTTTTCTATTCAGGAGGCAATCGAGAGCTACTGAAAATTTTTCAACAAAGTTAAAACTCCTTTTCATAGTATATAAGACCCCAACACACACACACACACACACACACACACACACACACACACACACAATCTGACATCACTCTCCCTTACTAGCCTTAACTCATATTACTCTTCTGCAGTCCCACTAAGTTCCAGCTGAACTAACCTCCCTACTTTCCCCTGAAAATGCCCTGTATTTTTCTGACTCGATGTTGGTTTATGCTGTTCCCTAAGCCTGAGATGTCCTTCATTTTTCCCTCTTTTCACTTGATGAACTCATGTCCAAATTTTAAAGTTTAAGTTAAATTCTACTTCTACAATGAAGCTTTCCCTGATCCCCAAGGCAATAATGATCTTCCAGCCTTGATTTATCACAGAATTTTGCTTTCTGTGTTTGTAATGCAATATATCTCTACATTGTTTCAATCTGAGTTAGTGTCTCAAACAAGTAGTAGACTTTAAGCTCCATGAGAGCAGGGACTGTGTATGTAGATTACATATCACCCTTGGTATAGAGCTCTGCACAAAGTAGATAATATCTGTAAACTTTAAATCTATCTTATTTGAAGCTATCTGCCCTACTTTTTCAGTCTCATCTTCCCTTGAATAAATGAATGTATAGAAAAAGCATTTATTTATTAAGTGCTTACTGTGTGCAAAACAGTGGTGATAGAAATAGAAAAGTCATTCAGTTCTTGCTCTGAAAGAGCTCCAGTTTCAATAGGAAAGGACAAGATAGATAAGAAGTCTCAGCTTCAAGTCAGATGAAAATACCCATTGGTCCTTAGGGTTAGGTACAAGAGCAAGGCAGGTAGTAATGAATTTTCTTTAATATCATTTAATTCCTGGCTATTCTTTTCCATCTCTGGACTTCACCTCCTTGCTAGTAGCCTTCGTACCTTAGTTTTACCTGCCCATGGCCTTCTTTTCTGATCATCGATTCTGTGGCCCTGATCACCATTTAATGAGCTGTCCAGGCCATATTCACTTGACTCTCATCTTCATTCATCACTGCTTACATTTTTTCACTTCCTCACCAGGAACATAGCGCCCAAGTGGGTATCCTCACCTTTCTTTTCCACCATTTTCTACTCCCTTTTATGTGCTGTCTTTCCCCATTGAAATGTAAGCACTTGAGAGGAGGGGCTGTCTCATTTGTTTGTATTTGTGTCCTAGTGCTTAGCACAGTGCATGACAAATAGTAAGCACTTAATGAATGCTCTATCTATCATCTATCTATCTCCACTGACAAAAAAAGACATCTGTTTTTGATGTTGAACCATTTGGTAGTTCTGATGAGTTTGGTGATAACAGTTTTCTTTTTCAGGTCTTTAGTAACTGTGGCAATTGAGGTGGGAGGTAAAATGCTTATTTTTGTGGCAATTACCACTTCAACACCATACCTCAGCTGCCTTCATATCCTTTTCAGTATCTGGTACCTTCTCACCCTGTATCATGCTGGTTTCTTCCTTACATTAGTGAGTTCCTCCATTTTAGGGAATTGGGCCCCTAATCTTTCATCCCTCCCCAGCTCTACTTCTGACCTCTGACACCATGGCCCAGCACCTAAAACTCTCCTACCCCCAGTCAGCTCCATTTTGTGTTTTGTCTTCTTCCACTAGGATGTAAGCTCCTTGAGGGCAGGGGCTGCCTTTATTTTCACTTGTGTGTGTATCTCTAGCACTTGACACAGTGCCTGGCATTTAACAAATGCTTGTTCTTTTGCCTTGTCTTACCTTACCAAGTTGTATCTTTGAAAGGGTTACTTCCCTGTATGATAGGCACAGGATGTAGCCTAGAAAGAAGGTTGGTGGTCTGGGGGGATTGACCCATTGTGTACTTCACCATTCTAGCTTTTCCAAGTTGCTCTTCCATCCAACATAACATGTTATTTTTCCAAGTGTTTTTGCTTATTTTATTTCCTACCTTCAGAATAGCCTTCCCCTTCCTTCACCTCTATGTGCTGAATTCTTGCAAGATGTAGCTCCAATTCTTCCCCCATCAGGAAGCCCCTCATGATTCTATGATTATATGGTTTCTTTCTTTTTTGACTACATGGCATTGTGTCCCTTTTTCTTTACTTAGGGTTATAGCATAATAAACCTAGAGCTGGTTTCAGAGGCTATCTAATCTAAACCTTTCATTTAAAAATAAAGAACTTTTTAATTTCTCCATAACATTCATTTTCAAATACATATTTTCCCCCTATCCACAGAGCTATTCCTTCTTGCAAAGAAGTAAAATCAAAAAAAAAAAAACTTCAGCAAAACTAACTCATCAACTGAGTCTGACAGTAGATGCTATGTTGTTCATTCAATCTCTATCGCCTCAATGAAAAAAGGGAGGGAGGTACATATTTTCATCTCTTCTTCAGGGCCATGCTTGCTGACTCCCTAATTATACGGATGAGGAAAATGAGTCCCATGGAGGTTGTGACCTGCCCAAGGTCACACAGATAATGAATGTCAGAGGTAGGATTTGAATACAGGCCTCATGACTCCAGAGCTAGTGGCCATTGTTTTTTTCATTGTGCTATGTTGCCTAATATTTTTTATTTTTTATTACTTTGCACACATATCTTATTTCTTCTAACAGATAGTAAGCTGTATGAGGGTAAGAACTATGCCTTTTTTTTCTTTGTATCTCTTGTGATTAAAAAAAATCTAATTTTCCTAGGCATCATTAAGAGGGCATGATATCCAGAAGGAGGGAAGAATTAGTTCCACTGCATTCTGACCTGGTCAGGCCATATCTAGAATATTGTAATTAGTTCTGTGGGCCACACATTTTAGGAGGGATATCGACAAATTGGAAACCATCCAGAGGAAGACATTGAAGACAGTAAGGATCCTTGATATCACACCATGTGGTTGAAGGAAACAATGACATGTTTATCCTGTATGTGGGGGTGGGAAGAGAATGGAAAAGAGACAAGGAGAGGGGAAATGAGGATTACCTTCAAGTATTTGAAAGATCATGTAGAAGAAAAATTATATCTCTTTTCCATGAACCTAAACAGCAGAGATAAAAGGAGTGACAAATTTAAGCATGATGCAAGTAAAACCTTCTCAATATTGCTAGCTCTTCTTAACGATGAAAGCTATATTATAAAAGTAGACTATACTGCCCCAGAAGGTAGTGAGTACCCCAGCACTGCAAATCTTTACTTGGAAGTTGGATGACCAACTAGCAGAGATCAGAGGATCACAAACCCAGAGCTGGAGTAGCTCCTTTAGAGATAATCCCAGGGTTATGACATCTGAAATTCTTTTCAGCCTTGAGTTCCTAGTTGTTTGATTCAGCACAACACATCGCCTTGCACATAATAAAAGCTTAGTAGATGTTTGCTGAATTGGATTGAATTCAGAAAGCAAAATGAGCCCAGACCATGAAACGATCAGATTATAGATATTAAATATATGATGCCAGTGGTATTTCTAATGGTCTTTTCTTTCTCGTTAGTGATTTTAGCTCAGCCAAGAGCATCTGGATATCACTGTGTTTATTAGGGGTGTGTGTGTGTGTGTGTGCGTGTGCATGTGTGTGCATGTGTGCCTGTGCACAAACTAAAAGTAAGTATGCTTTTAACTCTCTATTATAATGGTATTTGTCACTAAGCATATTCTGTCAGAACCTGGGCTCATTTGCTCTTCTCTGTGGCTCATCTTTGTATTCCCTAAATGCAAGATGGAGCTACAAGTAAGGAGTAGGATTTTTGATGCTTTTGTACAATAAAATATAATGAGAAAAACCTATTTGCAAATTGTTGAATATCCCATCTTTTCTAATTTCATTAAGTTACAGAATGCTAAAAGTAGGAGGTCCCTTCAGGTTTATGTTTAGGGCAACAACAATACATTTAAAAGAGCATTGGACTTGGAGTCATATAATCCTTGCCCATCTATTTGGCTGTAAAGCTTAGGTAGATCACCACCACGTCTATCAGCCTCAATTTCCTTTTCTATAAAATGGGGATAAACATTCTCACTCTAACTTCCTCTGTGACTAATGCATGTTTAAAAAGAGGCTCCCCATATACTTCCTTACAGTTACTGTTCTAAACCTTTTCCTTTCTCAAGCCCCAACCACACTCTTGGCTGTCACACTGATATGACACAATTCAGCTTCTAACTTCACTGAGAATACTGAGGTTATCCACCTCTCTAAATCTATGGTCTCATCATCCTATGATCCATAACCCCACACCTCTATGGATCATTTCTCACACTCCCCTCTATTCTTCTGGTCACAGAAGAAGCCCTTATTCATGACCTAAGTCCATTATGGGTTCCTTTTATCCCATTCTCTCCCATCTCATTATGGATTATTCTAGGGCAGTCTTCTCATCTCTTATCTTCTCATCTCTCAACAATCTTTTCATCTCTTATCTCATCTCTTCTCATCTCATCTTCAATCTCTTCTCACATTTTGCACCTTCTCCTCTGCCTACAAATATGCTCAATACGAATTGATCCTTAACAGCAACAACATTTTTTTGTTGTTATTGTTTAGTCAATTAGTTGTGTCCAACTCTTCATGACACATACTTTCCATTGGATTTTCTTGGCAAAGATACTAGAGTGGTTCACCGTTCTTTTCTCCAGTGAATTAAGGCAAACGGAGGCTAAGTGACTTACCCAAGGTCACACAGCTAGTAAGCATCTGAGGCCAGATTAACAAAAATTTATTTTATAGCATTTAATCCATCCCATATTTTTACGTCACTCACTTATCTTAAACTTTAAGTCAAAAAATTGACACCGTTCAGCATCTTCATTTCCTTGACATCTACTCTCTCCTTGATCCCATGTAATCTAGCTTCCACTCCATTACTCTACTGAAACTGCTTTCTACAAGGTTACCGATTACCTAATTTCTGAATCAATGGCCCTTTTTTTAGCCCTACTCTTCCTTGACTTCTCTACAATTTTTTAGTAATTGGAGAACCTTGCAGAAGGAGGGAGTGAGAAGAGAACCCCTGTTCTTCATGACTGATGTTGATTGCTCTGGCATACCCAGGGCTCTATTCTAGGAAAATAATAACTTAATAATAATTATTATAATTACTAGAAATTTTTGGTACTTTTTATAGTTTGCAAAGTGTTTTCCATACTTTATTTCCAGAAAATAAAATCTAGACAGAGCAGAAGTTTAATATCAGCCCAGACAGAACTTCCAAATGTCACACAGGGTGTCTTCTTTCTCATGCTCATGTCTACTTTGCCTTCTTTTTCCTAAGTACAAATGTGTTAAATGAAGGGGGTTAAGCAAAATTATTTCTAAGATCCCTTCTGGCTATAACATTCTCTATTTCAGCTAACATTCCAGCTCCTGAGGATGAAGTCAGAGTTATCCATTTGGATGTTAGACATACCAACAAGTGTAGATTACACTACGAAGTTAGATATACCAACAATGTATATAACTGAAAAAAGAGGAACCAATGTGTTGCAGGGGTAAGAGCACTAGACTTTGAATCAGGAGATGTGGATTTGAGTCACAACTCTACCATTTACTAGCTGGACTCGGGTGCCACTTCAACTTTCTCAGTCTTAGCTTTCTCATCTGTAAAATGGAGATAGTTTGACAGAATGATCTAAAGGCCTCTAGCTGATTCAGTTCTCCAGTTCTACTTTTGTACAGAATCTCAGGCCAGGCATCACCACAACTCTGTGAGGATGAGTACTAAACATTTTATTCTCCCCACTTTATAGATAAGAAAATTGAAACTCAGATAAATTAAGTGATAAAGTATCCTTATTTTATAGAACAGAGTAAGAAAACAGAGATAAGTTGTCTGAAATGGAAGAGGTACTATTGATAAGTATGTCACAAGGCATTTGAGTATCTGTTGTAAAATGCAATAAATACTGGACTTCGATGCCAGAACCCAGGTTCTAGACTCAGCCCTTCTCCTAAATAGCTGTGTGACCTTGGGTAAATCTGAAATTTTCCCCCTCTGAGCATCAGTATCCCAATATACAAAATAAGTGACTGGATTAGTTGACCATTGAAGCCCTTCACATCTCTACCATTCTATCATTCTTCAGTTGCTAATTTTAACTCTTTCTCATCTTGGAATAGTTCTTGGCCTGTTCTTGTTTGTTTGTTTGTTTTTTTAGCTGGAGAATTTTATAGCTTTGGAAATGCATGTGCCAAGGAAAATAATATCCTCTTGATTTCATGTACACAAATATTTTGATCTCTGTTGGCACAGGCATTAAGTCAGCAAATGCCAAACCCTTGCTGAGAATAGGTGTAATACTATTATCAACCTGTATTGGGCTCTGCATGACACAAGAAAGTCCTAAAAAATGCCAACAAGTTTACAACGGCATAAAAACTAATAAAAATCAAAACATGATAAAGTAGGAAATGCATCATGTTAAACTGAACAAAACACTGGTCTTGGTACCAAGGCTTTTTCTTGAAGACCTTAGAGTGAACACTACTGCTTAATGTAACCCATTCCACTTTGGATAGTTCTAATGGTTAGGGCATTTACTTTTGCCTCTGACATTAAATCTAAGGATGTTGCCATATAACTTCCATCCATTGCTACTTGTCCCTCCTCTACCCCCCCACCCCTGGAGATAAGCATGTGACAGGATCATGGAGTCACTAAGTCTAATCATTTTTTCAGGACAGCCCACTGAAGGCGATGTATGATGCCTTTCCCATACGCAAGTCTTTTTTTTCTAGGGTAAATATCCCTGGTTCTTTCAACCAACCTTCATGCAATATGATCACAATAAACTTGAGCATCTAATTCATCTATTTTTACAGTCTAATAGAAATCTTCCTAAAATGTATCATCTATAACTGAATATAGTACTCTAGATATGGAATAGTTGCATAGAGGCTGCAGAAGCCAAAATTATTCCTTACAAGGAAATGGAAATTCTAAATTATTGACCAAAGGGTGGGTGGCCCAGAGTTGGGAGATACCTCAGAGTCCATCCAGTCTAACCTCTTTATTTTACAGAGGAGAAAAATGAGGCCCGGCGTGGTTAAGTGACTTCAACTTGTCCAAAGTCATACAGACAAGAAGTGTCAGAGGTGAGATTCGAACTCACATATTTCTTTAAAATAACCCAGAGACAAAAAAAACAAAAAACAGCAAGCAAACAAAAGCAAAACCCTTCCCAGAGTATGAAAGCTATGACTTCAAAATCCTTGCAGAATGGCACAGTACCCAGGGGAGGCCTCTTAAGGAATCATATGGGCCAGGGAGTTAAGTAGTATAGTCTTCAAGCCAGAAAGATAATACCCTCATGGGCATCATTACTGTATTAAAGAATTTCAAGAACCATATTGTGGAAAAGGGGTTATATTTGTTCTCCTTTGCTCCAAAGAGCAGAATTAAGAATAATGGGTATGATTTGCAAAATCGCAAATGTTACCACAACATAAAGAATGATTTACTAACAAATCAAGCTGTCTAGAAGTGAGATGGGATACTTAGGGAGTAATGCGTTTTTCATCATTGTAGGGCTTCAAGCAAAGGTTTTATGACCAGATGTCAGTGGCTTTGCAGACGACATTCATGCCCAAATACAAATTGGACAGGGTGACCCCAGAGGTCCTTTCCAACTGTTCTACGAAACAGGGAAACAGTGTGGTGTCATGGAAAGATGATTGGGTTGAGAACCTTGGGACCTGAGTTTTAGTCCCTACCCCACCACTAACTTGTGTTACTTCCACTCTCTGGGCTTTGCTTTCCTCTTATGAAAAACACGGAAGTTGGACTAAATAATAGATAAATCCTATACAGGTAGGGATCTCTATGATCACCTATGTCTGTATATAAGTGAGACACTGAGGTCAGGACCAACAGCAGGGTTCTATAGCACACATGATCCCTCACGCTTATCAGAAAGAAAGAGTCTGTTGCCTTCCCTCTGAGGTTACCTCAGATTAGCCTGTATGTAACATGTGTGTACATAGTTGTTTATATGTTGTCTCCCCAATTAGAATGGGAGCTCCTTGAGAGCAAGGATTGTCTTTTGCCTTTCTTTGTATTCTCAGTGTTTAGCATGGAGTAAGCATTTAATAAATAAATGTTTGTTGACTTTTCTTGACTTAGATTACCCAGGATCTGATCTAGCTTCATAGATGATAATGATTTCCTTTTAAAAAAAACAATTTTAAAGAAAGCTGTATGGATGGCTTTTGTTTTTGTATCAATCATTTACACATATCTTCTCCCCTACTTCCTCTCTACCCAGTGAGTCTTCTCTTGTAACAAAAGAAAAACAATAAGCAAAACCAACATAACCTACACACACATATCTGTATGTGTGTGTGTATATGTATGTATGTATAAATATAGGTAGAGGTATACTTGTATGTACATATATACATAAATGCATGTATTCTATGGGTACATACACGTGTGTGTGTGTGTGTGTGTGTGTGTGTGTGTGTGTGTGTATAAAACACTGACCAAGTTTGACAGTATATGCAACACTCCACACCCTCCTTTCTAAGGAAAAGCAGTAAGTAGATTCTAGGATGACAGTTCTTTGGCCCACTCAACACTTTCTGGCCTTCTGTTATCCAAGCCATTGCCAACATCAAAACCATTAATATTGAAGTCACATAGCCTCCTGATTAGCATTTTCCTGCCTTATGAAAAATTTCAAGAAACCAGGGACATGTGATTTAAAATGCATATTTTTTAAATTCAAAGAAGAATCTTCTGTAGCTAATGAGACAATTAAAGCAAAGGCCTGGAGTTAGGAAGGCTTATCTTCCTGAGTTCAAATCGGTGCTTATTAGCTGTGTGACCCTGGGCAAGTCACTTAACCCCATTTGCCTCAGTTTCCTCACCTGTCAAATGAGTTGGAGAAGGAAATGGCAAACCAGTTCAGTATCTTCGCCAAAAAAACCCAAATGGGGTCACAAAGAGTCAAACAAGCCTGAAAACAATTGAACAACAACAACAAAATATTACCTAGGTCAGCACAGATAACTTTGTGTTCAAGATATCACATCATTTGAAGGGTGAAAATAAGAGAGGATTGACCTAGTAATATTGAATTAGAATAGACTTGTGATATAGTGGAGATGGTCCAAGTTTTAGAATTAAAAGGACATGGCTCAAATCCTAACTCTGTTACTTCATATCTTTACGACACTGGATAAGCCACCATAGGTCTATGGGCTTCAGTCTTCTTATCTATAAAATGGGAAATAGGGGAGAAGTTGTACTAGAAAATCTTCAAAGTCCTTTTAGTTTCTAAATTAATAATTCTGAGTTCTCAAAAGTTATGTCAGCTCCTCCTGAACTGGAAGGACTTTAGGATGTCTAACCATTAGCTGATGGCCATTTTGGCCCCTGTAACTCAGAAAGCTATCTTGTAAGACGTGGATGAGCTATGACCTACATGCACAGGAGAATATCCAAACTGAAGGAATCACAGGTCTTCTGGAATATTCGAGTGCAATGAAAAACAAGGCAATATTTACCAATCAAGCAGGTTATTTGAAGTGTTACACTCTGCAAATGACAAAGGCCTTGCCAGTAATGATGACTTCTTGTTCAGTTGGACATTATGGACATTAAGAACTGGAGAGGAAGTTTGAATTGGCACAAGGCAGTTGTTTAGGCAAAACCCGCAGAAACAATGAAAACTCCTGGCTATAGCCAGAAAAAAATGGGCAAAATTAGATTTTTTTTCCCTCACATAACGTGAAGATCATAGAAATAGGAACTGCTAATTAAGCAGAGGCAATATGAAATCAGCAAATAAAAGTGCTACGCAGAGAAGTGACTAAAAAGCAATTAATCATGGGAAGGAATGGCAGCAAAGGAGAGCTAAAAGTAAAATGCCTTTTAATCCAGTTGCCATAGAGCCTTCTTGTCTTAGTGGTGAGAGGCCAATTGTTAGAAATATTTTTTTTTTGTTCAATTTGTGCTATAAACTTGAAAACATTTGCTGGAAAAACAGCAGGATGACCCAGTGGAAAGAATACTAAATTTGGTGTCAGAGAACCTAGATTCAAATCTAGGCTCAAATCTCTTCACTTCCCTGGGCCTTAGTTTCTTCATCTGTAAAATGAGAGTGTTAGACTAGGTGACCTCTAAAGTTGAGGTCTTATCCTCTCAAATCACACTTCATAAGATTAAGAGAAGGTAGAGCTATTAGGGATCAACTAATTCAACCTCATCATTTTACAAATGATGTAATGGAGAGCAAATTACTTGCCCAAGGACAGTTGTTGTTATTGTTTAGTCATTTTTCAGTCATGTCCAATTCTTTATGACATCTTTCGTGGTTTTCTTGACAAAGATACTGGAGTGATTTTCTTCTCCAGCTCATTTTTCAGATGAGGAAACTGAAATAAATAAGATTAAGTGACTTGCCCAGGGTCACACAGTTAACTGAGACTGGATTTAAAGATGAGGCTTCCTGACTCCAGGACCAGTGCTCTATCCATTGCATCACCTAGCTTCCCCCAAAGAACACAGATACAGAGCCAAGATTTGAACCTATATCCTCTGGTTCCAAATACAGATCTTTCAGTTGCATGCTGCTTTCAGGGAGATTCCTTGACCAACAGCATTTAATTTCTCATTAAAAATTAGTTGATGTTCCCCAATTGATAAATGGTCAAAGGATATGAACAGGCAGTTCATATGAAAAAATGCTTTAAATCACTATTGATAAGAGAAATGCAAATCAAAACAACTCTGAGATACCACATCACACCTATCAGATTGGCTAATATGACAAAACAGGAAAATTATAAATACTGGAGAAGATGTGGGAAAATTGGAACATTGTTGGTGGAGTTGTGAACTGATCCAACCATTCTGGAGAGCAATTTGGAACTATGCCCAAAGGGCTTTGAAAATGTGTATACCCTTTGACCCAGTAATAGCACTTCTAAGGCTGTATCCCAAAGAGATCATACAAATGGGAAAAGGATCCACATGTACAAAAATGTTTATAACAGCTGTTTTTGTGGTGGCAAAGAATTGGAAATTGAGGGGATGCCACCAATTGGGTAATGGCTGAACAAGTTGTGGTATATGAATGTAATGGAATACTATCGTGCTGTAAGAAATGATGAGCAGACAGACTTCAGGAAAACCTGGAAAGACTTGAATGAACTGATGCTGAATAAAGTGAGCAGAGCCAGGAGAACATTCTACACAGTAACAGCCACAATATGCAATGACTAACTTTGATAGACTCTTAGCAGTGCAAGAATCCAAGACAACTACAAAGGACTCATGATGGAAAATGCTGTCCACATACAAAAAAAAGAACTATGGAGTCTGAATGCAGATCGAAGCATATTATTTGCTCTTTCTCTCTTTTTTCTTTTCTTTTTTTGTTTGTTTCTTCTTTCTTGTGGTTTCTCTCATTGGTTCTAATTCTTCTTTACAACATGACTAATGTAAAAATAAGTTCAATATGAACGTATATGTAGAGCCTATATCAGAATGCGTGCCATCTTGGGGTGGAAGGAGGAGAGAAATGGGGAGAAAATTTGGAACTCAAAATCTTATGGAAGTGAATGTTGAAAACTAAAAATAAATAAATTGATTTAAAAAATGTTAGTTGATGATATAACAACTGCCCTTCCCTATGCCTTTATTTTATTTTTATTTTTAATTTTATTTTATTCTGAACTTAAGAAATAAAACAAGCATTTTCATAACATAGAAGAATAGAAAAAAGATGATTATACGCAAAACTGCAAATCTATCATGTACAACGGTAGTCCCATCATTCTTCTATTCATCTAGGTTTTTAACCTTGGAGTCCTCACTCTGGTTCAGGTACTCATCATATTTTCATCAGGCTCCATTTGAAGAGTTTCTTAATTGTTCTCCCCCATCTCCCTCCTCCAATCCATTCTGTTATTTAAGACCTTCTATGAGAACTTCAACCTACCTTTTTAGCCTATTTGCCACCATTTTTCTTCCTAGTCAATTGTTCCATCTAGACTAGACAACTAATTATACCTGGATCTTGACATTCCATCTCCAGGCTTCCTTGCATTCACATAAGTCACTCCACATGCCTGTAGTGCATTCAGTACTCATTTGTCCTTATCAAAATGAATATTTTCTTTCAAGTTTCACCTTAGGTGGCATCTTCTCTATAAAGCCTTCCCTAAGCCCTCTAGTTAATTGTCTCTCCTCAAATTACTGTTTATTTGCTTCTCTGAATGCTTTTCCTCCTCAATAGCATATAGGAAAAGATAGCTTTATTCTGGTCATTGTGTCCCCAGGATTTGGCACAGTACCTTGCAGATAAATGTTTATTGAATTGAAGTTATAATGAGGAATATGACAGATACATATAGAGATTGTTGACTTATCTTATAATCCTGTCGTAGAAAAGGAGACTAAGGGAATATTCCTATAAAGCTGCATATTTTTGAAGCACTTGGCTTTTATTAATTAGTTTATCCATGCACATTCCTGTGAGGGGACTCTGTATGATTCTAGTAGGGACAGCTAAGAAAAAGAAAGAATAAGTGACTCATTCATTTATATTACCAACACCAAAGCTACAAATACATATTTGATGTCTTGAGGTGTTGCCTTCCTCCCTCCACCCCCACATCCCATCATTGTGGCCACTGAAGAACAAACATAAAGGTAGAGTTTTTTTAAATGGTGAAAGATATATTAGATTGAGATACTACTTCACACCTATCAGATTTATTAATACGACAGAAAAGGAAAATGATAAATGCTGATGGGGATATAGGAAAATTGGGACACTAATGCACTGTTGGTGGAGTTGTGAACTGATCCAACCACTCTGAAGAGCAATTTGGAACTATGCCTAAAGGGTTATAAAACTGTGCATACCCTTTGATCCAGCAATACCACTACTAGATCTGTATCCCAAAAAGATCATAAAAAGGGAAAAGGACCCACATGTACAAAAATATTTATAGCAGCTCTTTTTGTGGTGGCAAAGAATTGGAAATTGAGAGGGTGCCCATCAATTAGAGAATGGCTGAAAAAGCTATGATATAGGAATACCATTGTGCTATAAGAAATGACCACCAGGCCGATTTCAGAAAGGAAAAAAAAAACCTGGGAAGACTTACATGAACTGATGCAAAGTGAAGTAAGTAGAACCAGGAAAACATTTTACATAGTAACAGCAACATTGTGCAATGATCAACTATGACTTAGCTCTTCTCAGCAATAGAATGATCCAAGACAATTCCAAAAGACTTATATGGAAAATGCTATCCACATACAGAGAAAGAGCTGATGGAGTCTGAATACATATTGAAGCATGGTATTTTCACTTTGTGGTTTTTTTATGTTTTTTTTTTCCTTTTGCAAACTGTATTTTCTTTTTCAAACTGTTTCTTCTTTCACAACCAGACTAATATGAAAATATTTTACACGATTGGACTTATATAACCTATATCAAATTGCTAACTGTCTTAGGGAGTGGAGAGTGGAGGGAGGGAGGAAATTCGAAACTCAAAATTGTATTTAAAAATGAATATTAAAAATTGCCCTTACATGGAATTGGAAAAAATAAAATACCATTAAAATCTAAGAAAATTTTAAAAAAGAAAGACATATTAGATGCTTAGTTTGGTTGAAATCTAGGATTCCCTAGGGTTATGTGATTGTCTTATAATTTAGCAGGACTCTACTTATGTCTTCCTCTGATTATCCATTATGGCACAGTGGCAGAGATGTGTTGGTAAATGTTTGACGATCTGCATCATTAACATTTTCTCTGTCACTTTCCTAAGTCTAGAGCAGTGGTGTCATACTCAAATAGAAACCATAGGCAAGGATCTTTGCAGCAGCCTACTGGTTTAGAAAACAACACATTGACATCATCTATGCTCTATTGTTATTTTAATAATTTTGTTAAATATCTCCTATTATATTTTAATCTGGTTAGGGCTGTAGACTATATTTCGTGCTTGACCCTGCTGGTCAAGACAGTCAACAAAATGATATATCAAGCTCTGATTTGTTTGCCAATGAGATATAAATCTTAACCCTGAAAATTTAATAATTAGCTCACACAGTATAAACTGGCTCCAGTACATCTCTGCATGAAGGTGACCTTGAGTTCTTCAAGCCTATACCAGCAGAGCACAAGCTGGGTGGTGCAGTGAATAGAGCACTGACCCTGGAGTTAGGAGGACCTGAGTTCAAATTAAGATCCAGACACTTGCTAGCTGTGTGACCCGATTGTCTCCAAAAAATAAAAGAAAATAAAGGTAAGTGTACTGTTCTGGTGTAGGCCCTTATCACCTCATGCCTAGACAACTGCTATAGCCCCTTGATTGACTAGTCTCCCTGCCTCAAGTCTCTCCATATCCTGGTTCATCATCCGCTCAACAAACAAATTAATTTCCTTAAAGTGCAAATAGGATTGTATCACCACCCCAACCCCATTCAATAAATTCCAGTGGTTCCCTCTTACCTCCAACCTTTTGTAATCTGTCTCCCTCCTCCCTTTCCACTCTTCCTATGGATTACTCCCTCAATATGCTCTGCAGTCTAATGATGTTGGTCTCTGCTTTTTCTTACCTGAGATATTCCGTCTCCTTACTCTGTACATGGTTGTCTCCCATGCCTAGAATTTTCTTTCCTTCAGCTCTACTTCCTGGCTTCTTTGAAGGCTCAGCTAAAATTCTACCCTCTGCAAGCAGCCTCACCCCTTTAAGACTAGAGTCTTCTCTCCATTGATTATCTATCTATCTATCTGTCTGTCTGTCCATCACCTATGTCTTCTTTGTACATCGTTGTTTGAATGTTGTCTGCTTCATTACATTGTGAGTTACTCGAAGGCATGCGCCACGTTTGGTTTTTGTTTTTTGACTTTCTTTTTATCCCCAGGGCTTAGCACAGTTCCTGGCACATAGTAAGCACTTAATGCATACTTATTGAATTTATTTGGCTTTTAAAATAAGCTTTAAGAACAGAAGCAAAGATCTTTGATAATTCAAGCTTTACACACCAGATAAAATTTTGCTGTGGGCTCATGCTTGGAAAACAACATTTCTACTATATATTATTCGATTGAACTGATCATAGTTGCTGTATGAATTTGAAAGTAATTAAATTTCTTTTTGAATGTTTCATAATTCAGACTTTTTTTGCTCCCTAATGTGAGATCTTTCCCCAATTAGTTCATAGTAAGTGTGGTTTTTCTATAAATGCTTTCCTCCCATTCTCCTGGCCATTGTTCTTTATTGGAATCAGGTCCTGTGTGAGACCTGCTTCTGTTCTCTAAGGCAGATGTGTCAAACATCTAGAACAAAACTTCTGAGTGCAGTCAATCCAGATGAAATTATGATTGGGAAATATTTTAAATTTAAAATTTTAAAAATAAATAAAAATATCATACAACATAATGTTAATTTGCAATTTTCTAAGTCAATTTACAGCCTTCAGGATATGTTTTTATTTGAATTTGACACCACCTCTCTAAGGCATTATGTGGAAAATGGTAAAAATGAGTATCTCCCTAAAGTTCTCTGATGTGGTTCTCTCATGTGTTAAACGATTTCGCATTCACCTGTAGCTTAACAGTCACCTATCTTGTTTTTATATCTCCAGTGCCTACCAGAGGATTCATATATTTTTATTTCATTTTCTTTTTTCTTTTCTTATTTTTTTTGTAATTGGAGGGGAGAAAGGATTCCAATCAGTGATTTCATCTTTATATAGAATTCCCAGTGTAGAAACTTCCTCTACTAATGAAGATCTGTAACAACATCTTATAAAGTTGCCTGAGAGCACTGAGGAGTTAATCATTAGCCCAGGATGGCACAGCCAGTATTTGAGAGGCTTAATAAAAACCTGTTGGATTGGGCTGATTTATAAAATCTCAAACAGAAAGACAGGAAAGTTGTTTTTTTTAATCAAATATGTTCTTGCTATAATTTCAAAGTAAATATACCTTTGTAAAAACTAATGGATATTAAAGGGCTTTAATGGTACTAGGGATGCCAACCAATGAGGTCTAGAAGTAGAAGGAAAACAAAGTCAGTGGAGGATCAAGTCATGGCATTAAAGAAGAAATACTCCCCAACCCCTCAGGGTACCCTCCATGTACATGGTTTGGCTCTGAAAGAGTGAGTCAGTATGTGTTCTAGATTATAGAGGTAAATAATAAAAAACACACAATATCATCCCTCTCTCCAATCCAAATTCCCAGTCTGCCCTGATTTCCCCCCATTCCTGCCCGAAGACATAGTAGACTGAATGAGAGAAAAAAAGAACAGGTCCATCTCTGGCCCTGATTCTGGCTTTCCTGATACCACTGGAAAGGAAAATGTAATTGACTGGTTCTTTCTTGGGCAATGCTGAATATTTCATACCATATGCATGTGTCTGTGAATGTTAAAGCCCGTCTCCTCCTGTGTCCCAATCACTGAGGGAAAAACTACTCTTTTTCAGTTGGCAGTCAGATGGATGAAATATGGTGATATCCCTAGGCAAGAGTATCCTGAAATAAATATGCCTAGGTCCAAATTGGAAGACTTATCAAAGGCTTGGTGTGCTTTCAACATGAAACTGGAGAATTTCGTGTTGATAGTTAATAAAATCATATGCTATTATTAGGTTATTTGACAACAACAACAACAACAACAAGAACAACACTTCAGGGTTCCAGCTCATCGACTGCACAGCTCACTCACTGCACGCATAAAGAAACAAACACTATTTAATATATTTATATACATACACATATACAGACTTTTCTTACTTCATAGCAAAATTGACAAAGTATATTTTACACAGCCAAAGGAAACCACCTTTACTGGGATGGGAGACTGTTGGGTGTTCTGAAGCATTTACACCAGCCTTTTTGCAGCTGGAACATGGTTCTTTTTGTTCATGTTGGACAGCCCTTGCTTGGCTATTGCTGTTTCTAAGCTTTGTGCCTGTCTTGGTTTTCCTTGGTCAGTCTGTGGACAGCAGAGGCTCCTCTTCAAAAGATAGGTATTGTGTTTAAGTCCAAGTTATTAAGATGGTTGTTTGCCTTCTTTTTAGATACATTTCCTCTATTAACTCACTGAGTTTTAGGCACCTCCATTATCTACAAAAATAGTAATCACGATCTATAAAATCCGGATTCTTTTTGGGAGTCAGAAAAAGGACTCCCTGCTCTCACCATGTCCTTTGTGAACTCTACCTGGGCACCAACTGTAGCACTGATGCATAATTAATGAGTTAAATGTTCATCTTTGTGGGAGCCTCCAAGAAACCCAGGACAATGACATTAGAAAGGAATAATGAAGCATACAGAAGGATCTCCACCCCAGTGCTCTGGCCAAACTGACAATCCCTTCTCTTACCTTCCATTTAAATTCACTTCTGTAGGGATAACCAGAATCCACGCCAAAGTAAAAGGTCATGACTCAAGTTCATGTCAAAGGAAACACCTGTTTACTTTCATTCAATTTAATGTATTTCTTTTCTTTATCTGGTGCCTTGGGGAAAAAAATAAACTGGAGTCAACTATTGTGGGGGGGGGAGTAGTGTGTGCACCATCCCATGGGCAGACTTTTCCCTTCCTGCTTTAGATTTAACATTCTTTTGGTCTCTTAAGGGAAAACCCTTGTTTTAACCTTGAGAAGCTGTACTTGAAAGACAGAGAAAAGAGTTGGTGATTTCACCCTTTATCTCCAAGCTCTCCTTTTTCAGTTGGCATAATCCATCCACATTTCTGAAGGCAGCATGTGGAGGCATGGGATTCATCCATTATACATCTCCTATTGATTGAGTTTCAGTCTGGTTCTCTGCCCGTTGACACCAATCATGCTGAACATGGTGGAGGAATAATGTTTGTTTCTGGTGGAAGATGGTTTTACATCACAATCATCAATAATTTAACAGAATAATTATACTCTGAAGAAATCTAGAATACCCCAAAAGTTGTGTTTGTTTTGTGGGGTTTCTTTTGTTCTAAATCTCTGCTGTCTTTGAGGTTGAATTATATTCTTCCTCAGTCATTTGCTACAGTGTTAAACTTGAGAATGTGTGTGGAATCTGTTTTCCAAGAAATTTTTTTAATCCAACTTAACTTACCACAAAGAATTTGTTTTTTTTTTTTAAAGAAAGAAAGTCCAGTTGTTTCCCCACACTAAAATTACTATGTTAATTTGTGAATCCACTTAAGAAATGTTCATTGTCCAAGAAAGACTCCTCCTCCACTGGTTGGTAAGTGATTCTCCTTGGCAGAAGTAATCCTGATTTTTTTTTCCTCATCCCTTGTTTTCTCATCCCAGGTGTTTTCACTACTGATTCTTCAGGCTGTAATACAGAAGGGGAAAAAAGGCTTACCTTCCTCACCACAGTTATCTATTCCAGCATCTCTCATGACATTTGACTATGATAAAATAGTTTCTCAGCTATTGTAAAAAGAACCCTGAGCTGGGTGTCATAGGATCTTGGTTCAAATTTGGCTTGTTTCTTGTCTTGGTAGCCAAAAACACTTGGCTTAGATTGGGAAAATCTTAGTTTGAGTCCTGACTCTGCCACTAATTGATTGCCTTACCTTGGGCAAATCACTTTTTACCTCCGAGCTTCAATGTTCTCAGCAGTAAAAAGAGAAGGTTGGAATGGATGTTCTCTAAAACCCCTTTTACTTCTAAAACCTGTCTTCCTAATTCCAAACAATCCGAGTTTTGCAGGTGAATCATTAGAGAATAGAAGTGTAGGACACCAAAGAGGAATCTTGCCAACACAGTGTGTATTATAGAGAATTTCAGTTTGCTAAGCTATGACTCCAAGCACTAAATTAATTTAAGTGTCCTTAGAAGAAAACAAGAATAAACGAAATTGAATTTCTTTTGTCAGGGATGTAGAGTTAATAGCATGCCAGTGACACTGCTCAGAGAAATGAACATATATGGTGTGAACACCCATCTTCTAAGAGGTAACCTTGATGACATACAATGAACATACCCTGTTGTTAGGGTAAGAATGATGTTAGAAGATTCAGGTTATTGTCATTAATAAATCTTACAATCCATGCAACCAGATTTTCCCAAGCTAGCCACGTGAGAAGAATTGTTTTCAGCTTACCTTTAAAAGGGTATTAGTTCAAGTCAAACAGGGACCTGGCAAAACACCTACCAATTCAAAACAATGAAACTTTCTCAACCTGCCATTTAATCTGATCTTTGGTGGGAGGATAGTAGGATGGGGGGTGTGGGAAACTAGGCTCTGCCTCATTGGAGGCTTCTTATTTAATTTTAGAATGAGAAGCAAAACTCAGGGAGAGTTTTGAATAGGAAGATGATGAATACATTGGCTGTCCTGATTCTTTAGTGCTAAGCCTACTTATCAAGACTGGTGCTAATTCATCACTTAGCAATCAGAACCATCAGTCTCCTGGACAAGCATACATCTTCACTTTAGGTAATACCTGTACTTTGAGCAGAAATTTTTACCACCATGCAGTTATGAACTATTTTCAGATATTCTTAAGATTCAACTTGAGAAATGGCTGAAATTAAGAAAGTTATCTTTTACTCAAATAAAAAGAGTTATTGAACCTTGCAATACTTGGATAATTTTTACCTAGAATCTATCTTGTATTACTGACATTAAAGGAAAAAAAAAGAAAGATTCAGTGTGTCATGATAGATAGAACTGGAAAGTCTTAGGGTTCAAAATCTCTCTCTGATACACACTGTGTGACCATGAAAGAGTCACTTAAGGTCTCAGTGAGCCCCAGGCAATGTTCTAAGACTGTAAGTTACAGGGGGTTGCTGAACTGCATCAGGGAAGGGAGTTTCCACACTGGGAGCTGCCTACATTGATGAACTAACATGTCCCATCCCTAACCCCAACCCTAAGAGAAGCAAGTCATGAATGGGAAATAATGGTAAATAAAAATCAGTAAATGGTAAATAATTAAAATTTTATTTTCCTTAAAAATAGGTTTAAATACTATTGTTTAGATACCCATAATTTCCATGTATTTTGAGGATTTGGCCAACTCAATTCATCAGACATTTAATGAATGCCTACTATGTGGAAGGCACTATGCCAGGTACTGATGGTGGAAAGATATGATGCAGATCTTGTGCCAGATTACAGTAGGGTAAGCCATGTACAATCTTTCACTTGCACCTTTTCTGTATTCTCTTGAGTCCTCTCTTTAACTCAGATGAAAAAAAAAAGTCTTTGAACCTTGGTATATTTGGATAGTTTTACATAGAATCTACCTTATATTACTGAATTAAGAAAGGAATATTGTATTATTGACATCAGAGAACAAAAAAAAAGTGTGACGTAGATAGAGTTGGAAAGATTTGGGGTTCAAATTCAGTCTTTTTTTTCTTTTTCAAGTTCTGTCTCTAAGTGAAAGGCTGTGAGAGATTTGAGGAAGGAGCAGTCACATCTACTTGGTGGGATCAGAAAAATTTCATGAAGGATATGGTGTCTGATCTGAGCTTTGAAGAAAGGAAAAGATTGGATGGATGAAGATTGGGAAGAAGTTATACAGTTCAACATGGGGGAGTCAGAGGCATGAAATGTGTGTGTTTGTGTGTGTGTGTGTGTGTGTATGTATAAAGTGAAACTAGGAAATAAATTTGGAACTAAACTATGGAAGGCCTTGAATGCCAGGATAAGACATTATCTATTGGTTGGTAGTTTATGTGGAACCATTAAAGATTTTTAGGTAGCTGAATGCCATTAGGGAAGATTAATCTGGGGTGGGGGATGGGGGAGTAAATGTATGATGTGACAGAAATAGCACTGAACTTGAAGTCATACTTGGGTTCCAAGGCCAGATTTACAATTCTGTATCTTTGGGCAAGTTATATGCTCTGCGGGCCTCAGTTTTTTCCTTGGTGTATTTGGAGGGCAATATTAGAGACTTGGACTAGATAATTCTAATAGTCTCTTCCAACCTGAATCTATAAACATAATGAAGTTCCAAGGTGAAGACCTACTTCAGGATTTGTTATGAAAAGGCCATGTTTTATGATGTCCCCCAGCTCAGGTCCTTTCTGTAACTCACTCCATGTGGACTATCCAGTGTCTCTTAGAATGATGGATATAACAGCCCTTTTACAAAATTTCCCTGGAGGAAGGCAGACACTTAAATGTTCGAGATGCAAAGGCCTTCTCTTGGCTGATCGAATAGAAGGAGCTCAGGGGTCAACAAATTGCCAAGTCAACCAATTATACAACAGACTCCAAGGGGAGGCCAAGCCCAGTTCTTTACACCGACTTGAAGAGGCAGAGGAGAATGAGGTTGAAGACCCTGTCCAAGGTCAGACTGAAAGTCAGAAGCAACTGGAACTGCAGATCAGAAAGAAAACTGACTTCTGGGGTAACCAGAATGTCAGGCAGTATCACTGTCAACTAATACTTATTACCACCTGCTGTGTACCAGGTACTATGCTAAGCACTGGGGACACAAAGAAAGGGAAAAAACAAAACCTGGCCCTAGCCTCAAGGATCTTGCAGTTTAATGGGGAAGACAACAAATATATAATTATGTACAAACAAGATATAGACAGGATAAATTGGAGATCATCAGTGGTAGAAAGGCACTATGATTGAGGAAGTCTGCAAAAGGCTTTTGAAGGTGGAGCTTAAGCTAAGGCTTAAAGGAAAGCAGGGGAGCCTGGAGACAGAGGTGAAGAGAGAGCTCCAGACTTGGTGACAGCGAGTGAAAATGCCCAGAGTTAGGAGATGGAGCATTATGTGGGACAAACAACAAGGAGGCCAGTGTCACTGGATCCCAGAGTACCTGAACATGATAGGCAATTTCGCTTTTATTAAATGACTTAACACATTAAAGCCCTTTGTAAACATTGAATTGCTATACAAATGTTAGCCATGACTGCTGCTGCTGTTACTACTACTATTACTACTACTACTACTACTATTGCTACTAGTACTAGTAGTACTGTTGCTGCTACTACTACCACCACTACTCCTACTGCTACTACTCCTACTCCTACTGCTACTATTACTACTGCTACCCGGGACCAAGCCCAGGAGTCATTAAGGAGATTAGACCAACTATCAGGTTCCATTACCTGATTCAAATGTTTAGCAGTCAGCAAAGACATAAAGTTGATCATTTGTGGTTCCCACTGAAGAAATACCTAGCCACTCACCTAAACATACATAGCTTTCCTCTAGAGTTTTGTCTTCTGAAAATAACTGTTGGAAAACATTCTCATCAGGTAACCTGGCCATATTTGAGCATGTAGTCATTGCAATATGGGCAAGAAGGGAATAGAGAATATATGCATAAAATATATTTTATTGGAGAAGAGAGCTTTGAAATCTTGCCTCTGTGTACCCCCTGGGTTCCCAGAGCTTCATTTGTTTTTTTTTAACAGTTATTATCATAAAACCTCATTTATAAAATTTCTCAACATCCTTCACTATTCAATCTATGGCTTGAGGACAATCTTATAATAGTTCCTGGCTTTGCAAATTAATGCAGCGAAAAGGTTGAAAGTCCTCAAAAAACAAACAAGTCAAATCCCATCTGTATAAACTGCTGAGACACACGAACAAATGTTCACTTTCTCCAATTCAAACAAGCTTTCAATGCAGCATTCTCCATGTAAGTGAGAAGACCGAATGTGTCAGCAGCTGAACGGTTTTCAAGGCATGATTACATCATTAGAGGAAGCCAGAGAAATCTTTATTTTAACTGATAGTAAAAAGGGGTGCCTTGAGAATTTAATCTCATAATGGGGGAAAATATCACACGCTCCCTTTTTTTAGAGTCAGCGTAATTATCTAGAGCCTTTCAGAACATAGAGAAGTAATGACAAATTAAAATGCCTTTCAATTCCATCTCACTTTTATAATTATTCATCTGCTGCTGTTATTATTGCCATAAAGACATCTCCATACTTTAGTCAGCCTCCCCTTTGATACAAAGCACATGGAAAATTTTACTGTTATTAATAAGCATTCAGCCTCTTGATCTATAAAAAGAATTCTTTTTATTTGAGATGGATAAGTCACGTAATTCATATATTTTAAGAACTTTCCTTAAATAGAAAATGGAAGGGAGGGAGTAATAATTGCATTTTCTCAGCAGAAGGAACAGTATGTGGTATGGGGCAGACAGTGCCTCAGAGGGGTTATAAGATCATTGGGGGGCGAGAAGAGGAAGGGGTGTTTTCACCTACATTGTACACGCACAGACTCACTCATAATTCTCTACCATATAGTATATTCATTTTAGCATATCACATACAGACCAGAAAAATTGCAAAAAGCATCAGAATGTCTATCTGACCTGAGCTGAATTGATAAAGGGATGTGATCCCAATAGCAGACCCTGGCCTGCTTGGCAAGGTGAAGTTGGCTGGGGAAAAGAAGAAAAACAAATGAAAAATGAACACAAAAATATGAAGATATAACCAGAATGTGTAAAGAGGGAAAAAGATGGTGTTTGACCCAACTCCTGATCATCAAGTGAATTAAGGCTATAAGATAATTTTTATACAGACTTCTTGTATACAGCTGTGCTCTATGGCATACAAGAGGGAACTTTTTGAAACAGTATTAGAAACAATTTCTAGTTCACTATAAAACTCTTCTACCTCATAAACCATAAGAAACATAAATGAGATACATGATAAAGAGATACATGAAATGTTAACAAAAATAACAAACAGAACATGTGTTGCAATTAGCATAGTGTTAAGTATAGGTCTAGGCAGCTAGATAGAGGACTGAGGCTGGAGTCTGGAAGACTCATCTTCCTGAACTCAAATCTGGTCTCAGACAGATTTGTGACCCTGGGCAAGTCACTTAACCCTATTTGCCTCAGTTTCTTCATCTGTAAAATGAACCGAAGAAGGAAATGGCAAACCATTCCAGTATCTTTGCCAAGAAAACCCCAAATGGAGTCATGAGGAGTTGGACACAACTGAAAAATGACTGAACAACAGGGATACATCAATTTTAGAAAATATAACCCCCAAATGTTATTCCAGACCAAGAAGGGGTTCATGTGCAATGCATATGCTGAAACACACCATCTCTAAGGTCAGTAGGGTATAGTAAAAAAAGGTACTAGATTGTATTGGCAGTTGGATAATCTAGGTTCAGATTTTGGACATGCTGCTTTATACTTGCATTACCTTGGGTCCCTGGGGCAGTGATGCTTAGGAATCTATTCATAGAATTAGAGTTGGAGGGGAACTTGGCAACATTTGGTCCAATACCCTCATTTTATATAGGAGGAAATTGAGGCCTATATACAGGAAGGGGCTTGCTCAATGTTACGGAAGTTTCTCAGTGGCCATGTTATATTGATGTCATTTTGACCCTGAAGTCCAGAACATTTAAGCTCCTTGAGGGCAGGGAATGTTTTTCTTTACCCTGTGCCTAGCAAGCACCTTATGCAGAGTAGATGCTTAGTAATACTTGTTCTAAGTTATGGTATATGAATGTAAAGGAATACTATTGTGCTATGAGAAATTATGAGCATTTGGACTTCAGAAAAACCTGGAAAGACTTACATGAACTGATGCTGAGTGAAGTGAGCAGAATCAGGAGTACATTGTAAACAGTAACAGCAACATTGTGCAATGACCAACTCTGATAGACTTAGCTCTTCACAGCAATGCAAGGATTTAAGACAATTCCGAAAGACTCATGATGGAAAATGCTATCCACATCCAGAGAAAGAACTTTGGAGTCTGAATGCAGATCAAAGCATACTATTTTCTCTCTCTCTCCCTCTCTCTCTCTTTTCTTTTCTTTCTTGCAATTTTTCCATTTTTCCCTTTGGTTGTGATTCTTCTAATGTGAAAATATGTTAAATATGAATGTATATGTATAGTCTATATCAGACTGCACACCTTCTTGGGGAGAGGGGAATGAAAGGAGGGGGAGAAAATTGAGAACTCAAAATCTTATGGAAGTGAATGTTGAAAATTAAAAATAAACAAAAATAAAAATAAATACTTGTTCTATTAAATTGTTAAAGTAGACTGAAATCTCCAGGGATTTTTCATAGAAACTGTTGTTTAATCGCATCTTTCCCAACTTGCAATTGTACAATTGATTTTTTTTTAACTTAAGTGTAGGATTTTGCATTGGAGTGTTTGAACAAAATTATTACGTAATCTCTAAGATAAAAATTCCAACTTGTGAGGAATGAGGTCCTTAAAACATCAGCAATGATATAGCAATAAACTGAGGAATTTCTCTCTCTGTCTCTGTCTCTGTCTCTCTGTCTCTGTCTCTCTCTGTCTCTGTCTCTCTCTGTCTCTGTCTCTGTCTCTCTCTCTCTCTGTCTCTCTCTCTCTCTCTCTCTCTCTCTCTCTCTATATATATATATATATATATATATATATATGTATGTATATGAGGGAATGGGATCCAGGGCTCAGTTAGACAGATTAGAGGAATATGTGTGTGTGTGTGTGTATGTGTGTGTGTGTGTGTGTGTGTGTGTGTGTGTGTGTGTGTGTGTGTAGAGAGAGAGACAGAGAGCTAGATGGCACAGTGGATAGAGTGATAAAGTGCTGGGCCTGGAGTTAGGAAGACTCAGCTTCTTGAGTTCAAATCTGACCTCAGACACTTACTAGCTCTGTGACCCTGGGCAAATCATTTAACCCTGTTTGCCTTGGTTTCCTCATCTGTAAAATGAGCTGGAGAAGGAAATGGCAAACCACTCCAGTATCTTTGCTAAGAAAACCTTGAATGGGGTCACGAAAAGTTGGACGTGAATGAAAAATGACATAATAACAATACATAAATACATCCATATATATATACATGCATATATATACATATACATAATATATACAAATACATAACCCACTTTTACTGTGAAGAAGACAATATACTATACCCTGGTCTTTCCAGACATGAATGTACGTGTATACACATATATATACCCACATATGTATATATACATATATATAAATATGTATATATATACACACATTTATACACACAAATAAATTTATTGTATATTTCATATTTTATTATTTATTCAAGTGTTTCAGGATCTGAATTGTAAAATATAGGAAGCAAATATCTTCTATGTATTAATGTCCTTCTACTGATTAATCTCTGTCTAGATAATAACAATAGGTACCAAACTGTTCTTCCCATCTCTAGTCTCTTTTCTCTTCAAACTATTTTTCACATTGCTGCCAGATGAATCTCTCTACTACATAGATCTGGGCATGTCATTCCACTACTCAAAATTCTGCAATGACTTCCTCTTGGTTAATGAATAAAGTTCAAAGTTTTTGTCTGCCATAAGTCTCTTTAGTTCTTTCCTCATTCCTCAAAAACTCCTCTAATCCCTCTACCTAAGCCCTGGATCCCACTCCCTCATACCTCTGTCTAGATCAGATATTGTTCCCTACACTACATGATTAATTAAATCCGCCTCCTCTGGCTCCTTCCCATCTTCCTACAAATATGTTCTGATCTCCCAAGTCCTAAAGAAGTCTTTCTTTGACCCTTCTATTCCATCCATATAGTATTGTCCCATCTCTCTTCTCCCTTTCATTGCTATTTTTTGGGGGGGGGGAATCTTCTGTTGCAAAGATTACTGTTATACTTATTAGTGACAGTTGATATTTATAAAATACCTCAAGGTTTGCAAAATGCTTTATATAAATGATCTCATTTGATCTTTACAACAAGGCTGTAAGGTAGATACTATTGCTGTCCCTACTGTATAGATTTATAGTCACATCCCTGTGAGACAAGTGTGAAATTGGGGCAGTATTGTTTCCAAAAGGATTTCTGGCTTTGATTTTGCCAGTTGGAAGGGCTAAGAAAGACAGTTACCTTCTTCACTCACGAACTTGCTCATGGCCACAGAGCTTGATTCCTCTACCTCCCTGGAGGTAGACCTTGGACAAGTTACTGATACTCTGATACTGAAGTTCTTCTTTTACAAAATAGGCAGAATTATACCTCTAGTTCTTACTTCACAGGGCAAAAATATATGTTAAACTTTGCAAACCTTCAAGAGACATATAAATATTGAATTGTTTTCATCATCATCTTTATCACTGCTTTGTTGCTAGACCAGGATCTAACATTTAGAATACCAATGGTTAAATTAGTCTTTACAGCATCCTGTATGCTATTCCTTTATCCAGTATAACCCAACATGGAAGAGAACATGGTATAGTAGTTAGAGAGCCTGTAAGTTCACCGTGGGAAGAGATAGTATCATTTTACACATTTATTCTCAGAACTAAGCATAATATTTTGCATAAAGACAAGGCTTAATGCATTTCTTTTTTGGAATTGATCTGTACACATGATAGTTTCCCAAACATATTGCTATTTGATTGATTGACAGGTTTGAGAATAGGGAAACTGTAATAATTTCAGTAATACAGAGAGAGAGAGAGGGTAGAGGAAGTGGTAAATAAATTATAATGTGGTACTCACAAACCTTCTGGAATGTCCTACTATTGCCTCACTCCTCAGCAGAGTACTAGTTGAGAATTAGTGACCTATAAGATGGTATATGTATGCATGTATGTATGTCTGTATGTCTGTTTATTCATGACCTTATTTTTGTAGAAGAAGATAAAGGGGGCAGACATTTTAAAAGTCATCCAGAAAACACATACTACTTAAATGGCATGTTAAAAAAACCCTAAACAACACAAAACTGTTCTTTAGAGAGAAAAGACTTGGGGATTAAGAGACCAAAATGGCTATGTATTTAGAGCTGGGAGGGACTTTAATAGCTAACTAATACAACCTTCTTATTTTGAAGATGAGAAAACTGAGGTTCAGAGAGATTATTTATGGCTTGCCCAAGGTCATAAAGATAACAACTGTCAAGGCTGGCATTTAAACCCAGGCTAGGCATCAGACCAAGATCCTCCCATTCCACATATAGCTCTATTCCACTGCACCAGAGTAAAGTGAGTATGTGTTGGTACCTGCATAAATGTGTTCCTGAAAGCCATGTAAAATTAATTTCTCCAAATCAAATACTATTTCAGATACACAGAAAGAGTTGTTTCTTTAAAGGAACCTGGTGCTGAATCCTTTAATAAAATAAACATCCACTCTCTTCCCTCTCCCCTTTAATTCATCTGTACCCCCGATTTATCTTTTTTTTAAGTTTGAATTTTTACATAGTAGGTTTTCTTAAAGTGAGACATACTTATACTTATGCCTAGGAAGAAAAACCCTGAGAATGTCTCAGATGTAAAAGGCACTTTGCTAAGCATTGAAGTGAATCAAAAGGGTATGAGGTCAAGTCCTCAGAAAGCCCAATTATTTACTTTCTATTCATGGAGAAAAAAAGAAAGATTGATTTTGGGATTCAGGGTGGAAAGCTGACTTGGTGATTGAAACCCAAGCCTACTAGCATCCTTGGCAAGCCCTTGTGCTATAATCCTCTTTGCTGACTTGGATAATACTGTAGAAAATAAAGTGAATGCATGACTTGGATTCCAGGGCTCCTCTAAGGAAAACATTTGATTCCTGCCAACCCATAATGATCCACTCCCAGCCAATGACCTTTCCTACTTTGCAGCTGACCCAAAAGAAAGAGGGGCAAGGAGAGAATGCCCTCCACTGCTCTGTATAAAGAGCAAATGCCAGGGAATTACCCAGTTCTCAATTTCTTGCTGCAGAAATATAGGTTATGTGTGGCATAAAAATGTACCATGAGTTATTGCCATGCTCTGCTATAACTGGACCTTCTGAGCACACGTTCAGACAGACACATTCTTCTACCAGGAACTCTTCAGTGGACTATAATTCTTTAATAGTTTGTTTTTTATTGTTTAAAAGGAAACTAACACTGAAAGAATGTAGACATTTCAGAAATCATGGCAAAGACTAATATTAGTCGAGGTATATTGCTGGCAGAATTTTTAACTCCCATTTCTGGATAATTCAAATTAAATCTTTGCTAGCACCAAACTCTGATTAGACAGTCAAGTTCATAATTTAAATAAAAAATGTGTCATACATTCTTCAGCAATCTATAAAGTAACACTGCATGAAGAGTGCTACTCATCTCTGGTGAACACTTGGGGCTTTAAACATACAGAGAAGGACTTCTTCATTCCCTGGCATTCTGCACACAATTCATATTAAACATGATTTTCTGACCTTCATGTAAGACATCAAGTTGAAATAAACCTATAGAGGTAAGCCTTCATTGGTTTATATTGAAAATCTGGTTTGGGTTGGTGCTCACCAACTGACCACCCTCCAAACCTGACTTCCAGAGAACTATGCCTGGGAAGAACAAAGTCAGGGACAAATGGAAAGACGTACACCTGTGTTATTTGTTGTTTTTTAATCAAATATACAAGGATGGGAGTGATGGAAGTAAAAGAACAGTTTACATAAGAACGTGAACTCTTTGAAAGCAGGGTATTTTTTTTTTTGCTTTTCTTTGTATTACCAGTGCTTGGGACAGTGTCTGGCACATAGTAGGTTCTGTGGGATAATGGTAGGTGATAAATTGATTGACTGAAAAGATTTGGAAGTTTTACTGCAGTACTACATAATTTGGACTTGGAATTTCATTGGTGTAAGGAATTGAAAGTGAGGAAACTGTCTCTATCAATGGAAGTCAACTGCTGTTTTCTAACTTTGAATTTTAGAGTTATGTGGGGCAGCAAGAGGTTGAGTGACTTGTTCCCATTCACATGGCCAACACATGTCAGAGGCAGGATGCGAACTCTTGTTTTTCTGACTATGAGGATAGCTCTCTGGCTACCTTACCACGTTCTCTTCCATCTTGGGTTATACTAGATAGAGGTATAACATACAGGATACTATACAAACTAATTTGACAATTGTTATTATAAATGTAAGATCCTGGTCTAGCAACAAAATAATGATAAAGATGATGACGAAAACTTGCCTTTATATATCACTTGGAGGTTTGTAAGGTTTAACATATATTTTTATCGTGTGAAGTAAGATCTAGAGGTATATCGGTATCAGATGGGTTAAGTGACTTGTCCAAGGTCATATAGCTAGTCAGTATCAGAGGTGGAATTTGACCCCAAGTTTCACCTGAATCCCAGTCCATCATTCTTTCCATTATACCACTCTGCCTATTCTTACCAATGCATGGATACACTAGTAGAGTTGGAGGAAAGTATCAATATTAGTGTAGATGAAACAAGAAGACATGGATAAGAATCTCAGCTAAATGGAAGTGTGGTTCCTAGGTTTTCCTTGGAGAGGTGAAAAGAGATGTTGTATTGTATTATACTCACAAAAGACACACAATCAAATATTTCATGGGCTACTTGGCCATCTCACCTTGCACGATAAGCATCATCAAAATACTACCATGAATATAATTGCATATTTATGTACCAACATCTGTTGCCAAGGACAAAGATAAGTACATAAATTTCTATGAAGAATTTTTCAATATCCTCTGAATCATATGAACATACATCTTAATACTTTGTGACTTTACTACAAAGGCATACAGGAGAAGCACAACAAAACATACATCAGAAAATAGGCTCCAGATTAAGAGATGAAAGAGGCCAAATTTATAGACTATGGTAAAGCCACAGTATTGTGTATCATGATTTTTTTTTTCAAAAAAGAGAATTGAAAGAGAGCACTGAAGGAAAACACAAAATTTGAAATTAACTCAATCTTAAGAAAAAGAAAATCACTCTATTATTATAGGAGTAATTTCTGAATCAGTTCTCTATGCATAGTCAAACTGTTGACTAATTAGAACAGAAGTCAAAATCAATACCAAGTTAGAAGAAAGGATGAAGGGTTAGTTTAGGAAGATCCTACATGAATTTCTACAGTTTTATCCTGATATATCTACTGACTCTGAAAAATGAAAAATGGATTAAAAAGTAATCACATTAATTCTGAATGTCATTATTTTTAAGGCAATTTAACTCATATTGCCACAACAAGTAGGCCAAAGAGCCCAGAAATCATCTCAACTAGCAGATACTTGTCTTCTTGTCAAGTAGAGAGACATAGCAGTCAACTTAAGAGTATGAGCTCATTTATAAAATATTATATAAGAGGGTAGGGGATGATTATATGCAACCTCATTTCACAAGGCAGTGAAAAGGAAAGGGAGAAAGGACTAAGCATTTATTAAGTGCCTACTATGTGCTAGGCATTGTGCTAAATACTTTACAAATATTATCTAATCTGAAAAGCACAGAAAGGGAAACAAAAAAAAAAGCTACCAAAAAACCAGCATGAGATATGAATAAATCAATCATCCCAAGAGTTAATTTATAAGCAAAACTGGGAACAGGTCTACCAATACACACAGAATAGAACAGATTAGTGATGATTTTATGGAGATCTAATCATATCACCAATGATGGTGGACCCATAACATTTAGGCTCTACCATCTGGGAAAAGCTAGGTGGCACAGTGGATAGAATGATAAAGTGCTGGGCCTGGAGTGAGAAAGACTCATCTGAGTTCAAATCTGGCCTCAGATACTTACTAGCTGTGTGACCTTGGGCAAGTCACTTAATCCTGCTTCCCTCAGTTTCCTTATCTGTAAAATGAACTTTAGAAGGAAATGGCAAACCACTCCAGTATCTTTTCCAAGAAAACCCCAAATGGTGTCATAAAGAGTCAGACACAACTGAAACAACTGAACAAGACCACCTTGATACCTGAAGTGCTATATAAGAAACTGCTAATGTACTCAGAGAGATAATTTGGGAAGAATGACTAGACTAATATATGTCGAAGGTAGCACTCTTTTGAAAGCACTTGGGGATCAATTTTCAAGTTATTTCAAAGAGGAGAACATACCAAGCAAATAGAAAAAATTGACAGGAATTGAAGAGAGGATATTGGTGGGCTATAATCTGTACTAGTGGTTGGAGTCCTACCCAGCCCACCACCCAGGATCAGAGATCTGTTGAAGTATCTAAATAAACATATTTAGATCAGCATAATAATAAGCTCTGTTAACACTGGTGTTCTACTGTATTTGAATTGCCTGAGGTAGACTCACAACTTGGAATTTTGAAATATGAAATACTTTATTGAATCCTCTCTTGTAAATACTTCTACTTTACACATTGACTGCAATCTCCCCTATTCCCACCGTGTTTATACACACCTCACCCACCCTCCTAGCACTGTCACTAAATAGATCTGCTCCATCTCATATGTTTAACTGAATCAGCCAGAGACCCATATTTTCCCTGTTCTCTTCTGCCATTCATTCCAATACTTGCTGGAATACAGCTTTTCAGAGGTCATGATCATTCATTCAGACTTCCAGGCTGGCCTTGGGCAACATTTTGAAAAAAAAAAAGCTATTTGTCTTCATTGTTCCCAATTTCCTTTTTTGTATCTTTTTGTATCACCTCCTGGGACTCTCATCTCCTCCTCCCTATTTAATGAATCAAACCTCCTCACCCTATGGATCTTTTTGCTCTCTCCTTTCTCCATCAGAAATAATCTGATGATAATTGTAAACACCAATAGTTCACACTCAGATACAATGCTTTCAAGCTCATTCTCAGAACTACAACTCTCAGATAAGACTTGCTAAGTTATTCCTTAGCAAAATTTTCATTTAAACAAAACAATGCCACATCCCTAGTTGAAGTAGTGCCAAAACTTGTAGAAATTTAATAGATAGAGAAAGGGAGTAGGAGGTAAGATTTGAATTGTGAGAAAGGCATAATAAATTAATTAAAAATAAATAGATTGGTAAATAAATAGATAAATTTTCCACTTTTTTTTTTTATAAAGGAAGGACCTTACTTAGATTATCAAGGATCTTATGAGTGAGGTGGTGGTAGGGGTGGAAGGAGGCCACTACTCTTTTCATGAAACAGAATGCAATCACTTTGCTTTTCCTTCCCAAGTTATTCTTGTTTAGTTTTTCCATAAATCCTCAAAAAAATGATTCAGCCATGCCTCAGACTTCTTTCTGATTACTTTAATATATTGGTTGGGTACTATCATAGTATTTGGGTTGTCTTTTATCTTTCATGTTTGTAACATGACTATCCAACACCTTTGTCGACCATGAATGCTTTGTGTTAAGTTTCTACTCCTTGTACACAAATTATTATTGGTAGTATGTTGTAACCTATTTATTCCTACCAGGTAGCTTTGTATTAACATTTGGGTTACCTGCAATTGGTTGTTATGAAATGATGTTGACCCATTATATATGTATGTAGAGAGATATGCATGTATATATACATATATATTATATGCATAAGTGTTTATATAGGTACACATACTTCATGTGGATATACATATGTGGAGAGAGAGACACAGAGAGAGAGAGAGAGAGAGAGAGAGAGAGAGAGAGAGAGAGAGAGAGAGAGAGAGAGAGAGACTAACCCAATAGGATACCCATCCGATTGCATATTGTTATCTGGGCTTTTCATCTACTTAGTTTCTGCCAGTTCAGCATAGGTTCCAACAGTTCTTATCAATGTGAACGGACTTTGAGTATGGGATGGACACTGACTAGGTATCTCTATTATGGATAGTATCCCTATAATACTGGTGGCCTAGTAAAACTTAGAGAGTCTCATGGTCAGGCTGAGCTCAGAATGATGCTTTTTCTTCTTGTGATAATTCATGGAGATTATTAACTAAGGTATGGAGGGATCATGATCTTTGTGCATATCACCAATGTATGGCATTAAAATCGCAGATGCTTAAAATAAGTTTTAACACATTATCATTATAATTGAACTACTAAGGTAAAAAAGAGTGAAATACATACAAGTTTGAGTTAGATGACTTGGTCCTTAGAAATGGTTAAGCCAGGAGTTGGTTTGGAGAAGAGGGGAATACTTTTTGTTAGCTATACATTTGCATATAGCTGATGGATAAGCTGATATTCATCTTGACTGACTTCATTCTATTTACTCTTTCAGGAATACCAGGTGAAAGCCTTTGTCTTGAGGACTATAGCTACCTCCTATCCTTATACCTTATGCCTCAGGCACAATAGGCTATGGACTAAGGACAATCCTTTATACAAAGAAGACCACCTGGGATGGTTTGTATTTAAACTTATTTATGTTATTTCTCCATTTTCCTATTATTTCATGGATTCATTTTTAGTTTAAATTAGGAATAGGAACTTTCCCATAAGAGGGACAACCTAAGTGAATAGCAATGACTCAAATAAGGACAACTGATATTTTTTTTTCTTCTTTCACTTGGGTTGCTATACAAAACTCAGTAACAAAGAAAAAAAAGTTCTTTCTCCTGTTCTACTCTCAGATGATTGCCCTAGGCTTCAGACCTTCTTGTGCTGACTTGCTGGAATCCATTTAATGCCCCCCTCTCCCCAGAGACTGTGATAGCTTTAGCCCCTGGAAATGCTAATTCACACTTAAAGCAGCTTGGACAGAGAAGACTTTTTTACTGTCTACTTGCTAATAATAATAACAATAATAGTGATAAATTGATAGATACTATATAGAAAGAACATTTACTAGACACTTTTGGTATGCCAACAGTATTCTAAGCCATTGGAACTCATTGTTCTCATCTGCCCATTCTGCTATGGGAAGTCTTCAGATGTGTTTGGTAAAAATTCCTTAGCTCACCAATGAGTTTGAGTTCTGTAGGTTACCCTCATTGTGACTTAGCTTGTCTGCTGAGACAGTTTTACCAGGTTGTGGCCATTGAACATGCTACAGCTTCTTGGAGCCACAGGTGAGAGTTGAGTGCCACTGGACACTAAAGATAGATGAGCTGTCTGGAATTCTACCATGTAGGTGAAGCAAGACTCTTTCTTGTTTAAGATTACCCTCTGGTGGGGCAGCTAGGTGGCACAGTGGATAGAGCACTGGGCTTGGAGTCAGAAGGACTTGAGTTCAAATCCGGCCTCAGACATTTGATACTTACTAGCTGTGCGACCCTGGGCAAGTCACTTGATCCTATTGCCTAGCCGAAAAAAAAAAAAAAGATTGCCCTCTGGATCTAGAGATCATTTGACCAACTTGTGAGGAAACCTAGATCACTGTTAGTGAGGTTCCCTTCCAGCCATCCTTCTATCCATGATGGTCCTTAGCAGATTGAATTGCCACTCTGGGTCAAGCCTGTGGCCCTCATTGAGCCTCCTACAAAGTTCTCATTTCTTTCCTGGGGAGAGGGTACCTCTAGTTCTCAGCTCAAAGACAAAGTGAATGATTGAGACTCAAGTTACTTACTCCATCTGTTGATGATTCATCTCTTAGGCATCTTCCGTCTTCTCCTCTTTCTCATCCCACCCCCATGCCCGGAAAATTATTTCATGAATCTCACTTGTTATAGACTAATGCCTTACACATACCGAAATAACAACAGATACTTCCCACCACTAGGAGGAGAAGGGACATTTTTTTGTCCTGCCTACACCTAAAATCACAGTTCCTAACAACTCAGCATAATAGTATGATAAAATGTTTTACCACAAAAGTGCAAAAATTCCAGGGGCAAGGATAGTTCAGGTGAGGCTATCCTTAGAAGGCAGTACTGGATTAGAGGAAAGACATGGTTGAGTTGACGGTCTCTGCTGAGGCTTGGCTCATAAAACCTTGGCTGAGGCAGAGCATTCAGAGATCTTACCTTTACCTGAAAATTAGAAGCACTAAAATGAACAACCAACCAAGATGGTACTCACTTTGACATTTGTTTGTAAGTTTACTTTTATGGGGGAAAGAAGCTGGACCTAAACCTTTGCATAAAGCTTTTTATAGGGAGGCATATCACAGGAGAATTTAATATGTTATTAAAATCTTTTTGTTTTTAAAGCAAGCATTTATTAAATATTTACTAAGTGCCAGGCACTATGCTAAATGCTTTATAAAAAGTATTTTATTTTATTGTCACAAAAACCTGAGAGGCAAGTGCTATTATTCTCCCCATTTTACAGAAAAACTGATGCAGACAGAGGTGAAGTGACTTGACAAGAGTCATACAGTTAATGTCTGAGGTCAGATTTGAACTCAGGTGAGAATCCTTCTTATGTCAACCTGCCTTTAGGATCAATAAATTCAATTATCCATTAAACCATACTCCAGGTAGTGCTTTCAAAGGCTTCTCCTACTGTCTAGTACTTCCCAGTTCTCTTTTTTTCAGTGTAAAAATTAAGTGGACATTGACTATATTTAGAATCATTTCCCAAGGGATATTCAGGATGAAAAAGATTATTAGGTTATCTGTCTTCCAAGGAAAGCACCCTCAATCTCTATTGATAATCAAGACCTTACTGGAATTCCAGAGTCCCTTAAAAATGCTTTATATCCACACAGCCCACCCATGCTAGGTTCTAGCTAGGATCTAGCCATTAAAGAGGTTGTAGAGTATATGGAGGCACTTGTGGATATCTCTTGAAATATTTGGCATAACTTCTTAAGGTTAAGTAGGTTGTAGGTGGTCTCAGACCCCTTCTCTGCCACTCTCACTGCAGTACTAAAAGGGGGACAAACACGTGAGCCATAAACATTGGTGGGAAACTCAGAGATTCTGGGCTAACTGAGCCCTTCCATCTCAAAGGAAATCAAATGAAGTTACCCAAGACTTACTTGTTTCAACTCTCTTGAAATTATTACACTCTCAGTCAACATAAATAAACCACAAATGTAATAGGTTTGATGAGCTCAGACATTACAGACAATGACAAGTATAGGTTTCTTTAATTTTTTTAATGTTTTATATGCCCACCACAAGATTGAGAACTTCATAGAAAAGCAGACAGCTATAGAACTTGTGAAGTTGACCACAGTTTATAATTCCTACCCAGTAATAAGATTATCATGAAGTTCTGGAGATTGGTGATAGAACATTGTTGCCATAGTCATGTGAGATACAGCCTCTGGGCACATAGGAACAGAGTATGTGGTTATTAAGTGAGTGAAGTAAAACAGGAGGAGAAGATACAAATAGAATGTAGTATGATTCATATGTTGGGGGCAGCTAGGTGGTATAGTGGATTGAGCCCTGGGTCTGGAATTAGGAAGACTCATCTTCCTGAGTTCAAATCTGGCCTCAGACACTTACTAGCTATGTGACCCTGGGCAAATCACTTAACCCTGTTTTCCTCATCTATAAAATGAGATGGAGAAGGAAATGGCAAAGCACTCCAGGGTCTTTGCCAAGAAAACCCCAAATGGAGTCGTGAAGAGTCGAACATGACTAAAATGACTAGTAAACGTCTGAGGCCAGATTTGAACTAATGTCTTCCTAACTACAGGTCTAATACCCTATTAACCTGTGCTACCTGGCTGCAAAGGCAGGTACACCTTGGCCACAGAGATTGCAAACTAGGTTTTTAGGACCAATCTCCATGGATTGTCATCAGCATTTTGAGAGCTGATTATCAAACCCTGGAATTTTCTGAGTCATATCCTAATGAGAAAAAGAGTCCTTAAGCCTGGATGTGGGCCTAATTACCAGCAAGTGGCAAGTACTTGTGATCATATATAGGAATAGGTCTGTGTCACATAATATAGCTTCTACACAAGGAATTCCAAATGAATAAATCATTATTGGTGCCTAGACAGGTATTTCAATTGACTTTACAGTCCTATGACAATCTATCTACCTTTGGAGCCTCCAAGGTCCTTCCTAACTGGACCCTACAACTACATCTATCCATATATATCTCACTCATCAACTAAAGGTGAAAGCATCTGAGGGTAAACCTATTGCTATCAGAATTCCTTAATTCTGTTCCAAGTCAGGGATGGTTCTACCGAACTATTGACCTCTATTTATTTCTGCAGACATTCTCTACTACAGATGGAATCAAAGCATAGTCTACCATCTTCCATCTCCCCTCAAAATAAAAGCCCCCAGTTTGCTGAATATCCTCTCAAGTCAACATCAGTTTTTTTTTTTTTCACTAGCTCCAGGAGTGGTTTCTATTAGACAGTCTATGTGAAGAACAAGCAAGTTTAAGGCACTGCTTTCAGAAAGCTGAGCACCGCTAAATCTTGTTTTATCTCATTGATAAGATGGTTAAAAACAATTTAAGTCTTTTCCAGTATCTATTGATCTTTCAAACAGTCTTTGACTCCACAGAAAGACTCCAATTTAATATTCTCAAGGTAGATTCTGGGACTGGTGCTTTTTTTTTTTCAAAGCCTGGTTCATAATTCTTGCTTTTAATGCCTCAAAGAAAGAGAACATTAAGATTTGCAAAGTGCTTTACAAATAGAAATTATTTCCTTTGGTTCTCACAACAACACTGAGAAGTAGATACTATTATTTTCCTTATTTTACAAAAGAAGAAACTGAGGCAGATGGCAGTTAAGTGATTTGCCCAGGGTCACAGAGCTAGTTAAGTATTAGAGACTGGATTTGAACTCAGGTCTTCCTGAATCTAGGCCCAGTGTTCTATCTACTGTGCCACCTAGCTGCCTCAAGGTTCTGTGCTTTTCATTAGTACAGATATTACACACTTTGACACAGATCACAGCCCCTCTACACCTTAGCAGAAAGACTTGATAAGTTTCTGGGACCAATAAAAAATTAAATTAATTTAACTGGGATTTCAAAGGCTATGGTGATAGAACACAAGGTCTAGCAGGTCCTACCAAGCTGGAAAGGATTAGCATATGGGCCTGGAGACTAATGGTATCTCTGTGTCTGCTTGTGACCATTAAACATGGCCTTGCCTTCCTCACGCCCTTCCCTTGACCCCAGTACCTGTGTGCAGCTGCTCATTCTCGACCCTTAACTTTCTACTACTCAGGACACATAGAACGGGCACTGTTCCCTTTCTGGCTTGGTCCAAGGCGAGATAGCTCTCACAAAAAAAAATGTGAAGAAGAAAAAGAACTCTCTGACATCAATGATATGGTGACCACAGGGCATATCATTATCATTCACAAGCAGATCCATGAAATAAATTTCAGAAAGCATGTTCCCCCGGTTCTAAAGGAAATAAGGAAATCTATAAATCTGTCACAAAATAAATGGGAACTCTAGATGTCCTCAATGACTTAACAAAGCCATCTGTCCAATGTTGTATCCAGGCACATTTGTCCAGGAAACACAAGGATGAAGATTCACCAAAAATCTGTATATATTGGATATTTGTGTGCATGTCATCACTTTTCAAAAGTTTATAGGCAGTAAATATAGAGGAAAACTATAGGGAACTTCACTTAAACAAGTTATACAATGGATGCTAAAAAGAAAAATAAAAGAACCAATACCTACAAGTATTGCTTTCTGATCAAAGCTTTTATTTATTTATTTTTTTTTTTTGGGTAAGGCAATTGGGGTTAAGTGACTTGCCCAAGGTCACACAGCTAGTATGTGTCAAGTGTTTGGTCTGAGGCCGGATTTGAACTCAGGTCCTCCTGACTTCAGGGCCGGTGCTCTATCCACTGTGCCACCTAGGTGCCCCCTGATCAAAGCTTTTAACACACAAGAATCAAAGATGCTGTATGTTCAGCAGTGATGGCTAAACTTTAGGGTCCTCAGATATCTTTGATATCTTTGATTATCACGACTGCCCAGGAGTAGACTTTGGTAAAAATCATGAGGTAGGCAAAGTTTGTTTGCAAAGCAATTTCTCTTTAACTTATCCCCCTTGAACAACCATCACCTTTCAACACTACTCCCATCTTTCCTCGATTCTATGTTCTCCATGGAGCTCTTCCTGATGCAGTGGAAAATATTACATTCTCATTAACACAAAAAGCTTTATGATATTCTTAAACCTGACAGAAGAATTTCTGTTTGAAGAGAGTGCTTAGAAAAGATTACTTAACTCAAAGAAGCGAATCTCTAATGGAGAGATTGCATATACCTTGACACCTGATTGGGCTGGACATTTTAGGGCAGATGACTTTCCTAGCAGCTCTCCAATCACATCAGATAGGTGATACCTTTTCCTTAGAATAACATCAGAACCTTTGCTTGAAATGCCTTTTTTAAAGTGGGAAACATGAGCTGAAAATTGAAATCGTTTAACATTATTTTTATTTTAGAATTTCACAATACACTCTGGGATAAACTGAAACAAACTGAAATATCACAAATTCCTAGCTGTATATCACTCTAGTGAGCCAGATGTCTGGAGATTGCTTATTTCAGCAATCATAGGGTCCAAGCTCTGAGCAACTGATCAACTTTAGAATTGTTGGTGCTACTGAGCCAGTGATATGGCCATCTGTGTTCTCATGGTACTTTTAAAAATTGTTCTTATGCACTTATCACAGTCTATTTTAGCTTGTAGCATTTAGATTTGGAAGGGGATTTAGAGATCATTTCATCTAATCCCATTATTTTACAAACTGAGGAAACTGAGACAGAAAGAGAGGAATTGAAACCCAAGGTTATACAATTAAAAACTGACAGAGGCAGAATTGGAATCAAGGCCTCCTGACTTCAAACCCAGTGGGTTTTTTGGTTTTGTTTGTTTTTACCATACCACACTGACTCTCATTTGGGTACACTAATCTCCTGACTAGAATATATACTGCCTGGGGGAAGAGACTGTGACTATTTTTTTTCATTGAAACCCATAAATCCCCATCTAAAATCCACCTTTTCTGCCTTTGTGATTTTCATTGGTATGGATTCATGCACTGACACAGATCACAGCCCCTCTGCACCTTAGCCGAAGGTTTTCATCAGTTGCTGTACCCAAGAAAAAAATGAAATTAACTAGGATTTCAAAGGTTATGCCAATAGAATGAAAGGGCTAGTAGGTCCTACCAACCTGAAGAGATTAGCATATGGGCCTGGAGACTAATGGTGTGTCTCTGTGTGCTTGTGACTATCAAGTGTGGCATCGCCCTCCTCACTACCCTCCCTTTATCCCAGGACCCATCCTTGACAATTGAATTTCAACCACCTAGAAGTGATGCAGGACATAAAGAACTGATGCTTTATCAACTAATTCCTTAATGGAATGGAAATGATTCTGGGTTCTTGAAGTCTATGCGACTAGATCTCGAGCTCATGGGTTCTTATCAAGCTGGAGAAGCTTTGGGTATGGGCTCTGTGATAGGCTATACACCTTCTATCTGAAGATCAAACTAGACAATGAGAGAGCTCCTTAGGTGAGAGAGGCTCATCACGTGATGGGCTGCAACATGATGAAAGACTAGCTCACAGCAATTGATGAAAAATCCACTAAGGCATTAAGGGGTAGCAATGTGCATGGGTAGGACTGACAGAAACTACAGATATTTAAAGTGTTACAATAAGTAACCCTTTTCAATGACGCAGTGACTAAGATACTGCCTTGAATAGAGTAGACACTTAGCCTCTGGACTACAATGATGATGATGGTGTAGCTATAAAGTCAATAGGACTTTAAGATCTACAAAGTGCTTTATAAACATTAACTCATTTTACTCTCACAACTACCTTGGAAGATCGGTGCTATTATTATCCCCATTTTGCAGATGAGGAAAATGAGGCAGACATAGGTTAAGTACTTTGCCAAGGTCCACACAGCTAGCAAATATCTGAGGTTGTTTTGTTCTAGCACTGAGCCACTTAGCTGTCCCTGAATGAATGAATGGTTAATATTTAGCACTCTGATAGTTATCCCTACCCAAAAGTACCAGTAAATCTGGAATAGACCTAAGCCATTAATTGAATAACTTTAGAAATACTGATTCTGTCTTTGTTAAATAGAGACTCAAAAACTCTTATTGGAAAAATAGCTCAAGGAACTTGTTTTAATTATGAGAATATTATTCTAATAGAGGGAAGCCTATGATTGGTTAATGTTATGATTTAATCAAATTATATATAGTTAATTTCAATTAAATTAAAGACATTTCTTAAGATCTTGCTATGTAAAATCAACTATGCTAGGTATTATGGGGTACAAAGATAGATAAAGCATTGCCCCTGCCCTCAAGGAACTTATATTCTACTTTACCTTGATATTTTGAAAAGAGCTATTGACCCTCTCTTGCATACCTCTCATTTCTTTTCCTATTTTTTCTTCTACCTCTCTCATTTGACTTTTAAAATCTTTCTTGAGTTCTTCTAAGAAGGCTTTTTGGGCTTCAGACAAGTTCTTATTCCCTTTTGAGGTTCCAGATGTGGGTTTGTTGACAATGTTGTCCTCTTCAGAATTTTTGCCTTGATCTTCACTGTTCTCATAATAAGAATCTATTATACATTTCTTTTTGCTCATAGTGTTTGCTTATTTCCTGGCCTTTAAACAGATTGGGCTCTCCTGCTAGGGAGTAGAGGGCACTGACTCAAGCTTCTTGTGTTGGGAGCCTATGGCCTGGTTGATGGCTTTGTGTGCTGGGGCCTCCAACGTTGGCAGTTGGAGGCTGTAGGATTCTGGCAGCTTACCTGGTGTTGGGCTGGGAATAACAATACTGGAACTCTAGGGGTAGGATTGGGTAGTGTGGCTCCTGGGGATTTCCTGCTTACCCAGGCCTTTCCTTCCTTTTGCTTTCTTCAGCTCCTTTCAGATGTTGCAGGATGTTTATCCACCTGGGGCCCCTTGGAGTGCTTCACAGATTTTTGCTGAGGCATTGGGAGAACCGGTTGCTGTAGAATACCGAGGAACCTGGTGGTTTTCTGAGCTGGTTTTCACCAGTTCCCCTGCCCTCAATGAGGCACTCAGGGTCCAGGTGTTGGTGTTTGTCTGCTCCACCACCTGGGCTTCAGGATCTCCTCCTGGTATGCTGAAGTGGGGCTTTCCCATTCTGTACTGCTTCCCTTCCCCCAGGGTAAGCAGGGCCTTTCCAGTTAATCCCTCAAGCTACCTGGGCTACTGGACTGCTGCACCCCACTTTTTTCTGGTTCAGCTGTTCCAGGGTTTTTTCTGGGGTGATATTTTCTGGGCTTTCAGGGGTTAATCTATACTTTCCTTTCTGGTGGCAATGCCACAAGTGCCTTCCCTGATAGCATCTCATTTCCCACCCAAGCTCCATCAGCCTCCTCAACAGAGTGTGAGTACATTTCCTGTTACTTGCCTTGGGAGAGCTGCATGCAACTTGCCTCAGGTACAAAAAATTGCTGGCTATGTCTCTGGCTTCATGTCTATAATTTCATTGATCTGATTACAATTCCAGAACACAAATTCTAATGAGTTGCTTTCCTTGGCTAGCCTTCTGATAAGGAGCAGCTTCTCTCTTAACTAAGCTGGTCTTGGGATAACAGACACAGCTGATTTCTGTGTTCTTTCTAAAATCCTTCCAATTTAGTTGAGCCTACCAGAATTTCCATTCCATAAGCATGGCCTTTAAGTGGCCAGGGTCATCTCCACAATATTATGAGGCACTAAAGGAGGACTTTAATGGACGAATTTTCCATATTGCTTTCTAAAAATAAAACTGAGTCAGCATAGGGACATGAGCTATCTCCTGAATCCATGCAAGGGACTATGCACCTGCTGGGCCTAATTTTGGAAATTAATGTATTAACACAACATAAAAATGCTGCACCCAACAGAGAAAAATAATTGCTGGTTGATGTCCATTCAGCCTTATCCCATCTTCTAGTCAGGTTCTGGGAACAAGAGATTGCTACGTTACTTATTCACATCTATACATTTTATCATTTCATGTTTTATTTGTCATCCTCCCCCCTTTCAGGGTTGTTGCCATGGAGAGTTGGTGGGATGGGAATGCTGGTGTGCAGACATTGCCCAGAGTTCCTTAAGTTCCTGGTGCTTTGACTTTGAGGGAACTTGTTTTACCCTAATACTATGCTGAAAGAAGGAACAGAAGAAAGACCATGAGCCTCAATTGTCCCCCGCACTTCTCCTGCTAAGCCAACTGGGAAGATGGAAGCAACTGGGTGCTGCCCCTATTACAGAAAGTAGGGAAAACAAGTGTAACTCAGACCCATGTGGCATAAATGGAGCAAGCATTGAGGTAGGAAAAGACAAGAGTGGAAGCTAGAAAACTGGAGCAGGGAGCAGGCCAGGCTGAACAAATAGTGTTTGATGAGACGATTGAAAACCACCCCTTGGTCCTTTATCTCAAGCTCTGCTTCCCTAGAAGCTGTGCTGCTGAATTTTCTCAATCTATCTGACCAATTCAATTCAATTCTCTGACCAGTGGGGAGGGGCATTCTCCATGCAGACTTCAACTGGACTTACTCCATGTTCATGTTCCTACGCTATTTGAAATAGATCCTAAGCATATAGCTTTTTACAATTATTTTAGTCCAAGTAAATAGGTACTGATGATTTGGATGCAAAAAAAAAAATAGTCTGGGAATCAAGAAACATGGGTTCAAATGCTGGCTCCTCCATTAATTTACAATGTGAATTTTGTTAATTTTCTCCTCTCTAGGTCTAAATTTCCTCATTTGTAAAACAAGTGGGTTAGACTACAGCATCTGCAAGGTCCCTTCTAGCTCTGATAGTAGACACTTATTTTTTTTAATCCTTTAAAATGAATTTGATTATGTGATGAAACCATAGATTCTAAAGATAACTGGAAATCATAATTTCTTACATATGCCCTGGGTGTATTCTTTCCTTGGAGAACTTATTGTTTTTTTTTTCCTTTGCCACACTTAAATACATCAACTGAACATATTTCCATCTATGAGAATATGTTCAAGGTGAAAGAAAGGGTGTATCTCAACTTCCTTGAGTGTACATAATGTAAAGAGGTTGGGAGTGTCATTCACTATTGGAACTCCTTTATTTTGTTGATGAAGGTGAAAGAAAAATCTCATGCCACAATGCATTTAGATCATTTAGATTACAACCCATTTAGAAGATGAACTTCTGGAATGTGAGCTATCTTTGTGAAAGGGGGTGACATTGAATCAGCACCATGGTTAGAGCTCTCACCAATTCAATTATAGATGGATTGCTCTCTGTGATGGTTAATCATAGATCCATGTTGTATTAAATTATGGCAGTAATAATAATTAGAATTTATACAGTGATTTAAGATTTGCAGAGCAGTACATATGTATTTATCTCAGCTGATCCTCACAACAACTTTAGGAAGTAGGTACTACTAGTACCCAGATTTTACAGAGGAGAAAACTAAGGTTCAGTGACTTGCCCAGGGACACACAATTAATAAAGATCTGAGTCAGTATTTGTATTCAGGTCTTCCTGAGTCCAGGACTATTGCCCACTTAACCACCTTTCCTAGCTGTCAAGGTTATATCTAGAAGGAACCTGAGAAATCATCTAGTTCAACCCTTTTATTTTACAGGTGAGATAACTAAGACCTTGAGAGGGGAAATAATTTACCTAAAATATTTCAGTCCTTTCTACCTTCAATTAAAAGTAAGCCAATGTGTGACTTCTCTATGGGGCATTTATACTGTAACCTCTCTCTCTGATTGTGGAATTTCAATTAGCTGAAAGGGAGCTCTCACTCTTAAGCCCCTGAGAACATTCTTTACCACTCCCTGTCAATTCAGCCTTAATATAAGGTTGGCCTTGACTCATGCTATATCAAGTCCCTAGTGGGTATAAAGAAATCTGAATCTAGTTCACACTGAAGAGAGAAGAAGGTAGTTCTAGTTTGCCTGGTGTTAATGAGATAAGCCCTATTCCCCTCAAAACTGGCATCAACATATTATTGTCTGCTTTGCTTCTCATAATTGTGAGGTACATAGTGAAGGAATTATTTTTCTAATTTTATAAAGGATATGACTGAGTGTTTTGGTGTTTCTACCTCTACAACATGTCATATCTCTTCTCTTCTCTCCAGTCCCATAGACACCACTATAGTTCAGGCCTTCATCCCCTCTGACATGGACTCCTGTAATCCTAATTTGTCTCTCTGTCTCAGATTTCTCCCCCATTCTAATCCATCTTTCACATGCTGCTCAAAGTGATTTTCCTAAATCACACCCTGAACATGTTACTCCCCTACTCGATAAACCTCGATAAACTATGACATCTAGAATGAAATATATACCCCTTTATTTGTCACCAAAAGCACTTCACAATCCTCACAATATATCTTCACACCTCCTATTTCTGTGCATTTTCACTGGTTTTCCCCCCTGCCTGGAATATATACTTTCTTCACCTCTGCTTCTTAGCATCTCTCATTTCCTTCAAGACTCAACTCAGGTACCATCTATATGTAGAGCCTTTCCTGATACCTCTTAACATCCAGTACTGCAAGCCAATTTTGTATATATCTACCTGAACTCATGCTGTCTCCCCTTGCTAGAATGTAAGCTCCTTAAGGGCACTTTTTTACCTTTTTCTTCACATTCCTAGTATCTATCACAGTGTGTGCATAGCACATAGTAGATACTTTAAGATTCTTGCAGATTGATAGATCAGAGAGGTTCCTGTGGCTTTCTCCAAATCACAAAGCTTATAAATGAGCAAGAAATGGCTTAAACTTAAATTATTCCAAACCCAAAATATTTTTTCCACTCCATTACAGCCATTAGGAAGAACACTGAACTTGTAATCAGATGACTTGGTGTTTTAGTTTCAGAACCACTACTTTTTAATCATGTAACTTCAGGCAAGTTATATAGGACTATAGTATCAGAGGTTTGGAGCTGAAACAGACTTTTCACATCATCTAGCTCAGCTCATCATTTCAGGAAACTGAGGCCCAGAGAGGTGAAGTTATTTGCCTTAAAGTGTCACACAGGGAGTTAGTAGCAGAGCTGAGACTTGCTCTCAGGTTCTCTGATGATAAATGTGGAATCTTTCCCACTACACTATGATGACCGATATTCTCTCTCTTGCTCTCTCTCCGTCTCTCTCTCTCTGTCTCTCTCTCTTTCTCTGTCTCTATCTCTGTCTCTCTGTCTCTCTCTGTCTCTCTCTCTGTCTCTCTCATAACACTTTACTATGTACCCCATGAGATAGCTGGAGGAGGATCACATGTATGTAAAGTATTCTGTAAACATTACTGTTGAATACAAATGAGCACTCTTATCAGAGTAGTAGGGAAGAGAAAGGCTATTCATTGCTGAATATCCATTGTGTACATGGGCAAGATATTTTAATCAAGAGATTAATCCTCTTTCAAGGGTACAATAAAAATATTCACAAGGAAAACTGAAAGAGCTCCTCAGAACAATTAAGATGTTCATTTTGTAACAATCTGACCTGTTAATCTTATTCCCTTTTGGCTAGGAGATATCCTGTAAGAGTTAATAATTCTTTTATCAGTCTACTGAATCACAAATGGAATGAAGGGCTTCAAGAAGAAATAGAGGAAGTAGAATAATTAAAATATTTTTCAGCAGAATTTGGTCAGAAGCTGGTCTATAGCCATCATTCTTTTATAATACCTGTCACAAAATTTGAGGCTCATTTTCATAGTAGATTTCTACCTCTAGTTAATGTGTGTGTATACCTTATAGTATATATATATATATACATATATGTATATATAGTATACATGTATATATAGTAACCATAAGTATATATGATTATACTTAGTTAATATATATTATACATACTATCCATTCTTCATATATTATATGATTAAAATGTAAATTATCATGAATAACTAATAATGGTTTTATTTAGAAGACAACAGAGAAATCATCGTTTCACAGCAAATTCTAAGAGCAAGCATTCTTTACTTAAAGCCTTAGTAGCCTAGGCATTCTCAGTGACAGGGTCATGCAGCCACTGATTGCCAGAGGCCCATAACCTGTAATGTAGGCATGACCCAGAAAATAAGGAAGGAAGCAGATGGGGTTGTGAAAGGTGTACCTGTCTGTTGCTGACTTTGCAAAGCAGAATCATAACTTCAATTTATCTTTATTTGTATTTTGTGCCTCAGGAAACTTGAAACAAAAGTTTTGTTTGTGTCCTAGGGATGCTTGCCGTGGAAGAATGCACCCACAGACAATTGGGGGAACGGTCCAGGCAGTGGATGGCTAGTCAAGAAACCCTAATTCCCACTGTTACACAGAGTGAGAAACAAGGTATCCCTTAGCTCTCTGGCTGCCCATCCTTCTAACAGAATCAGCTTTATAGTCCTGGAATAAGGGCCAGCTAAGAGAAAACTATCAATCATCAACAAACACAAACATTTCAAGTCGCAGAAAGCAATATTGAGGATTGTATGTGAAATAATGAATTTCTGTCATGACAAGTTTGTACATGTCCAGGAAAAGGTGGACAAAAGTTGCAATCCATCTGTACCTGACCAGACAGTGTGACTTTTGCTTGTCTGCAACGTTATCCTCAATATTGTTTTCTGCATATTGAAATGTTTGTGTTTGTTGATGATTGAGTTCTTAATAAAAAAAATAAAGCAAAAGGTTTAGGTTTAACCCCAAATTAGGCACACACACACAAAGATACACAAAATCCATCCTAGAGAGCCCACCAAGAAAGTTGGGACCCATCTTCCAGCTCTCTTGACATTGTGTTTATACCAGGAGAGGACACAGACTGTTCAAAAGTTATTCCTTCCTCTTGCTATGTGACTAGTTCATTTTGTTCTAGTTAAATATTTCTCTGATTATAGCCCTCATTCCACATGTGCTGTATAATTTCTAATTAATTATATGTTGGAGCTTATTCATACCCATGTGGCTTTCCATGCTTCTTTGGATGGTTTAGAACTTCCATTTGTCTCTGTCTCTATTGCCATCTCTCTCTGTCTGTACACATACACACATATGTAGATAGATAAAGATGTAAATGTAGATATGCAAATATATGCATGCCTATATGTGTATACATATGTGGGTATACACATACAATCCTAGACCCTATCTACTTTGCTATACTATCTACAGGTAGTTTCTGAGTTGTAAAGAGACAGACACCCTAATTAGCAACTGTTAGCAACTCTTGTCTCCTGGCTTCAACTGTTCATATTCCCTGCTTCCTAGATTGTGGCAATTTCCAAAGTCCTCTTCTTGTCTTGTTACTGGATCTTTCTGTACCTTCTCAAACACCATACTCAGTGATTTCTAAAACATGAGCACTGGTGTCTCTGGTAAAAGGGGGAAGGAGATGCACCAGGCACAACTCTGAAGAGTTGTGGAAGAAGGGTGCTAAGACACAGATAAATGCACTGAAATCTTGCCCTATGTCCTGCCTTCTTCCCTTACAACTGGACCCCACCCACTTCTAATACTTTCCTTACAAAAACAGTCCATAATGACACCATGATGTCCTATGTATCAGCAGTATCATTTTCTGTATCAGAGATTCAGGAATATAATTTGTGAAGCTCAAGGGCTCAAAAAAATATTTTCCTTAGGTAGGAGGTTTGCTGATATTTCGAGTAGGCTTTCTAAAATCATTGATTTGACAAATCTTTTATATAGATTTTGTCTGTCCTTTCCAGTTGCAACGCTTAAGGATTGCAGGGTTGCCATCTTTTTTTAGCAGTCTTCAAATGGAAATCATAGAAATAGACACCATTTATATTCTTCATTTTAGGAAAAAGTGGGAAACTGTTTATAGTAGGGAAGCTAGGTGGTACAGTGGTTAGAGTGGTATGGTGTTAGAATGGTAGAGTGGTACAGTGGTAGAGTGGTTAGAGACAGGTGGACCTGAGTTCAAATCCAACCTTAGACACTTACTAGCTGCATAACTCTAGGCAAGTCACTTTACCTGTTTGCTTCAGTTTCCTCATCTGTAAAATGAACTGGAGAAGGAAATGGCAAACCATTCCAATATCTTTGCCATGAAAACCCCAAATGGGGTCATGAAAAGTCGAATGCAACTGAAAATTTTTGGAGTGTTCTATGACTGTATACTATTTTACTTACATCCATTATCTCATTTCAACCTGACTGACTTCATCACTCATGCCCTGTGAGAAAGGGAATTAATAAAAGTATGATCATACCCATTTTATAGGCAAAAATAAATGAGGCTCAAGGAGTTAATAAGCTTATCCAAGGTCACACACAAAGAAGTAACAAAGTTAATACTGACACTTAGATCTTCTAATTCTAATCAATTGTGTGATTTTTTTTCTCCCACTTTCTGGGGCTTGACTATTCTGACCTGAAGAACAGAAAACTAGTCACTTGAATTTCTCCTACGCCTAATAGTATTACAAAATTCCTTTATTGGAATAGAAATGAATCCAGAGGCGATGGTTTTGGAAATCAGGTTAGAATAAATAGAACATGGGATTCTGCTGGTTGTCTTTGCAAAGAACAGCACTTAAAGAAGGAGAGATAAGACTGCTATATATCCGTAGAGAGTAAGGATAATAGCACTAGGGGCTACCAAAGGGACTTGGAGCTAATTTGGTCTCTGAGCTTAAAATATCTCCAACATTTATGTAAGATGACTTTCTAGATTTGGATTTGTACTTGACCACTCAGCATGAAATGGACTGAGATTTTTTTGAACCTGCAAGCCCTAGAAAACCTTACATTTCCTCTGCTGTGAAGACCTATTTAGGGCAATTGATATATTTTGGTGCCTACTGTTCATTCTATAAAATATGTTCTGACTGAAATGAGAACTTGGATGAATTTTTTGTCTATTCTTAACATTAGATCTGGATAAATTTAAGTTTGGGGAGCATTGTATAGTGAAAAAAGCACAGGATATAGAGTCAGGGTTCAAAGCCTCATTTCAATACCTTCTAGTTATGTAATCACAGGCTAATGACTGTACCTCTTTAAACCTCAGTTTCCTTATTTGTTACCTGGGGACAATAATACATCATGTAGCTACCTCATAGAGCAGTTGTGAGGAAATTACTTATATATAATAAAATATTATATAAATGAGTTATTATTGATCTCTGAATAGAAAAAAAGTTTGAAAAATTGTTATCACTCAATTAGTACTGTAAAAGAACAGTAATTATTAACATTTCAGGAATTGGTTATGGGGGAATGAAGGGTCATGGTAGCGAGGTTCTTCTACCAACCTCATTACAGAACAAACTCTTTACTTTGTAAAGTCTAAGATTAGTTATTCCTTTCTAGTTTAATGTTATGTTTAGCCAGCTAGTGCTGAAATTATGAAGAGTCTAGACTTCAGAAATAACAGAGAAGACAGAAGATTTATGGGTTAAATGCCTGAGGAAATTCATAAAATACAATGGAGAAAGTATAAATAAGCACCATATAATCAGAATGTAACAAAAAAAAATTCTACCTTGCTCATAGCATGCAATGTTGGAAGAAATAATTTAGAAAACTGAATTGGAGCTGCTGCGGAATTCATCTTTCCAGGATGCTTTATTTTAATCCACAGTTTTCAGGGTACATGGTGCTTCCTGCAGATGATTGACGAAATGCAATCACTCATCTCAGAGCTGAAGAAAGTGGGTACCCTGGAGAGGTGGTGAGCTGAAGACGTGAGAGTCATATATAATTGGTAGCATTTGGAATGTCTTCTTCCTGATGCTGCAGAGATTATAGGCTCCTATCTTCAGGGTCCCCCTAATGTGCTGCCCAATTTGTTTCAAATTATATCCATGAGGCTGTTCCGGAGAGAAAATGATTTTCTTCTGCTATTAAAAAATAAATTAAGGGAAAAATTAAGCCTACTGAAAACAGAATCATTTTCTCCTTTCTTCAGCATTCTGACATGGAACAGACCTGCTATTTTTGGGAAATTCCCAAAGTTCCTGGGGACCCTTCACCATATTTTTCCCATTAGAGTTTTAGGCAGAATGCACAAGTTGGCAGCAGTACGGGTCCAGAGCAACATTCCAGGGAATATATCCTTTTACCAAGGGCAAAGAGGAGGAATCAAGCTCATCCCAGGAGAAAGGGCAGCCATTGTCAGTCTTCCCTCTTCCCTGAGCATTCCTCAAATCCCAGCTAAATTCTCACCGTGTCCCTGAGACTCATGGGGACTCCAACTCATAATAGTCTTTCCCTTTCCTAATTCCGTTGACCTAGATTGTTTAGTAGGCTGCATAATTAATAACTGGCCATTTACTATAAGAAGGTAGTGTATTGGTATGGAAGAACTGTTGTAAAAGTCAGGAGACTTGGGTTCCAGCTCTAACTCTCCTGGTAACCAGCTATGTGGTTGTTCAATCATTTTTTCAGTTATATCCAACTCTTCATAACCCCATTTGGGGTTTTCTTGGCAGAGATACTAAAGTAGTTTGCTATTATCTTCTCCAGCTCATTTTACAGATGACAAACTGAGGCAAGCAGGGTTAAGTGACTTGCCCAGGGTCACACAGCAAGTAGGTATCTGAGATTGGATTTAAACTCAGGAGGGTGAGTCTTGCTGACTTCAGGCCCAGAACTCTATCCACTGCACCACACAGCTGTGCTATTTCATATTTATATACCACTTTAAGTTTGCAAATAATTTTCTTCAATGAATTCTGTGGGAGCAGGTAGTATAAGCATGTCCTCCATCTTGCAGATTAAGAAACTGAGACTGGAAAAAACTATGTGACAAATCCTTGATTCCCAGTTCCTCCATCTTACCTCTCAGTAGTTGGTGACTTGTTTGTGCCTCAAATTTCAACTCAACTTCCTTTTGAGACATTGTTATTGATTCAAATTTCACTATCCAATGGGAAATTTCACACATTGACTTTGACTCTTAATTCAGAACAGTGACTTCTCTTTGCTTATATTAGGATTCTGCTCCCATTCTCACTTCACGTCTCTACTAGAATGGCTCAGCTATAACATTATCTCCTTTTCTGCAAGGCAAGAAGCCTTTTGTAAACATTTTGCTAAATACTATAGCAAATACAGCTAGGTGATACAACGGATAGAGTGCCCAGCCTGGAGTCAGGAGGACCTGAATTAAAATATAGCTACAGACACTTACTCGCTGTGTGACCCTGGGCAAGTCACTTAACTTTGTTTGCCTCAGTTTCCCCATCTGCAAAGTGAGCTGGAGAAGGAAATAGCAAACCACTTCAGTATCTTTGCCAAGAAAACCCCAAATGGGGTCACGAAGAGTCAGACATGACTGAAAATAACTGAACAACAACAACAACAACAACATGGAACTTATTCAGCAGCAGACCCTTCTGGGACCCAATCATGCTACAATGGATCCCATGATTCCAGCAGTGGAATCATGGGAATTATACATAGAAAATATGATGTCTCCTCCATCTCTAAATTTTGATGTTCTGATTCAATTACCCAATTCATCAAAAATTTATTTAGTGCCTACTATGTTTAAGGCCTTGTGCTAAGAATTGGGTATGCGCCCCCCCCCCAAAAAAAAGATAACCACTTCCTTAAGGAGGTAATAGTCTGCTGGCAGAATATAACTTGCACACAAATAAAGTAGAATGTAAAATAGAATGTGACAATTTAGTTTAATTCAGGAAGGTTCATCAACAGAACATTGGTCAATAGTGATCTTTTCCCCCCATCATAGCAACTTGCATTGCTACTAAAGCCTGGAAGAGTTGAGTTCTTTCTAAGTGGAAGTATCTTTGAAAAAGTATTTAAAGAGAAGAAAAGATGATTATCATTTTTAGTAAGACTGGCCATCACACTCCTGCCTTTCAATAATATTGGTTTAGCAGTGAAGAGAGCAGCTGAACCAAGAAAGCCCTTGGCATGTGGGAAAGGGCACAGCTACTGTTATGTGGATGCCCTTTTCTCCCACAGGTGATCTGTGTGTTCTGTCATACCTGCCAGGTCTTCCCTAGATCATACCCTTGATGATGATGTTAGAAAATGTGGTGAGAGAAACTACTAGACCCTGGGAGAGTAGAATCTGAAGAATGAATTTCTGAACAGGACAGTAAGAGAGAGATAACGATTTAGTAAAAGTAGTATGTCTGAGAGACTGTCTGGACCTTTGAACTTCTGTGGTATCTGTGTGGATACAGAGTAGGAAGAGAGAAACCACATGTTAAAACTTAGCAAATCAGTGGATCAAGCTAAGAACTGCAGGCCTAGAGGGGACGGGGGACTTTTTGCCAGTGCATACTGTAGAGGCTGTAAAATGCCCTGGGTCTTTGTGCTTCTCCTCCGTGCTGACTTGGTGATACCTCCATCAGGGAGCCATGATGAGAACCCTATCAGATTCTCTCTCACATAGCAAATCTGAATGGCAAACTTCTGAGCTCCCTGCAGTTTTAAAACATCCAGCTCAATGAATGTATATTAAGTGCCCACTAAATTCAAGCAATTGTGCTGGGAGATGGGGACTCAAAAATAAAAGGTAATTTTTTTCTTTGCCTTCAAGGTGTTCATATTATATTAGAGAGCTAGAACATGAACAGTTAAGGAATCAATCAAGTTTTATTAAGTACCTACTATGTGTCAGGCACCAGGCTAGATGCTGGAAATATCAAGGTAAAGAATCAAATACTTCCTGCTTTCAGCAGAGATGGCATACACATATACACATATATACAAAGTAAACATGGGCAGAGTGAATACAAAATAAATACAAGGTGGGTAGTGAAGGTGGGCACTAATAGTTGTGAGTTTCAGGAAAAGCCACATGTAGAATGGTCATGCTTGAGCTGTGTCTTGAGGAAGGGAAGGGATTTTACCAGGAAGAGGCGAGAAGGGAGCTTATTTCAGGTATGGTGAAAGGCCAGGGGAAAGGTACAGAGACAGAAGGAAGATGTGTGAGGAACTGAGAGAAGGCCAGTTTGACTGGAGCATAGAAGTGTGTGGAAAGGGGAGTAATATATAATGAAGCTGGAAAGACAGGTTGAAATCACGTTTTCAAGGGTTTTAAAAGTCAAACAGAGTTGGTTTTTAGTTTTTAAAAAAAATTGTCAGAGGTAATAGGGAGTCAGAGGCAGCTAGGAGGTACAGTGGATAGAGCACCAAGACTGGAGCCAGGAAGACCTGAGTTCACATTCGACCTCAGATACTTACTAGCTGTGTGACCCTGGGCAAGTCACTTCACCCCGTTGGCCTCAGTTTCCTCATCTGTAAAATGAGCTACAGATGGAAATGGCAAACACTCCAGTATCTTTGCCAGAAAACCCTAAAAGGGGTCGTGAAGAGTCAGATACAACTGAAAAATGATTAAACAATAAGGAGCCACCAAAGTTTCCTCAGGAGAGGTCAGATTTTAAAAATAAATAAATAAATTATCTTCGGCAGCAATGTGGAGTTCTGTTTTATTATAAGTGAATTACAAATACTCTTCTCCATGAGTTTCCCTACCAGTCTCTTCACTGAACAGTTTCCCTAAAAATAGTACCACTAAAAATAGGGAAAATAGGTGGGGAGTTGGAGTTTCTGTGATGCTTTTCTCTCAGCATTTCTACTGAATTGTTTATGTGGGTATTTGATGTTTTCATTCAGCCCGGGGGCAGGGCTAGGTGGCACAGTGGATAGAGCACTGGGTCCAGGGTTAGGAAAACCTGAGTTCAAATTTGGCCTCAGAAACATCCTACCTATGTGACCCTGGGCAAGTTACTTAACCTCTGCTCGCTTTAGGTTCCTCATCTGTAAAATGGGGGTGATAGATAGCACTTACCTCCCAGGGTTGTTGTGAGGATTAAATGAAATAATATTTGTAAAGTACTTGGAACACCGTAAGAGCTTCATAAATGTTTTCCCTCCTTATTCAGATTAGATAAGTAATAATAATATTCACTAATCTTTATATATCACTTTAAGGTTTACAAAATGCTTTACATATATATCACTTGATCTTCAACTACTCTGGATGCTAAATGCTATTATTATCCCACCTTACAGATGAGAAAGCCAGAGTAGCAGAGATTCTGACTTGACAAGAGTCAAAGAGCTAGTGTCTAAGGTAGGATTCAAATTCAGTTCTTCCCGACTCCAAATCTAGTCCTCTATTTACAACACTGCCTAGATGCTTATACGGAAGAAAGAACATGTTATTTCATACCAATTTCCTCCATTATGTTTAAAACCTTACAATTGATTTTCTTTCCAGTCCCTAAGCCACCTGGGCCCTTCAATCAAATCTTCGGAGTACTTTGAAATTTCTCAAAAGCCCAATGACATCCATGCCCCAGATATGCTATTTTTCTAATTCCATTGGTCTACCAGTTGAGAGGTATAGGGGGAAGGTCTCCTTCACAGAGGCCAACTCAAGGATATCCAGAGATAAGTTCCTGAAGGCTAGAGGAGCCCAAACTCATAGTCCTCTGCTTTACAGTTATTTGTCAGGCTCCACATAATTGTCCAGCCCTGGCAAAAAATACTGTACTTGTAGAGTCTAAGACAGTGACCCAGATACCTCTTCTGAAGGACAAAGCTCAGTCTTCGCATGAAAAGAGAATATTTATGTAAGAGTGACATGAAGAGAGCCAAGAGCATGTAACATAAATGAGAGCAGCATGCTTTGGAGAGACCTTTAACAGTGACACTAGTCTTTACCTCTAGGCTTGTTCTTGACTCTAGGAGCAGATGCTTCTAGCTCAGTCATTTCATATGGATTATTGAGGCTGGTAGGGATCTTGGGGGAAGGTATACCAGGAATTTGAAATACTTAATGCTAAGGTCTTACAGTCACAAAACGATTTCCCAATCCTTCTGACTTCACAGAGATCAGTCATTATCTCCCTACACATATTCCTGGGGAAGTGTGATGAGTCTGTCATTTCAGATAGTCGCATCTGTCATGTATTATGCAGCCCTGCATCTTTGTAACTGAATAAGATTGGGTAACTATGTCATAGGGCAGCTAGGTGGTATGGTGGGTAGAGCACTGGGCCTGGAATAAGGAAAAGCTGAGTTTAAATCTGGCCTCAGACACTTAATAGCTATGTGACCTGGGCAAGTCACTTAACCTTATTTGCTTCAGTTTTCTCATCTATGAAACAAGCTGGAGAAGGAAATGTCAAACCACTAAAATATCTTTGACAAGAAAACCCCAAATGGGGTCACAGAGAGTCAGACACAACTGAAATGACTTAATAACAACACACTCTGTCATAAGTAACCTTGAAGATGTTCCAGTGGGTTGGATGGTGCCTTTAATGGCAGAGAAGAGCCCCAGGCTGGAAAATTACCAATGCTTTGAAGTGGAATTTGGGGAAATGTTTGGAAACCCCCATTACACACAAGGCATGATAACATCTTTACTGAGCATCAGGAAGTCATTGAGGAGCTTGCTGGAGTACCAAGAGGAGTTTAAGCATTTTGAGAACCATTTAAGGCTGAGAGAAGGTGATCTCCATAGAAATTTTGGACTAAATGATGAATTCCAAGGCTATATTGAAGGGTATCTCACTCCCTTTACCCTCCTTGATCTGATGGCCATCTTTATCCAGTCGTGTGATAGACTACAACATCAAAGGAAGGGACAAGCATATGGTCCAAGGGGCTAGTTTGGAGAGGGACAAAGGACAAGCAGCTTAGCTCACAGCCTGTGAAGCTGTGGGTCAAATTTTTGTGCTAGAAATATAGGGCAGGACCCAGCTCACACTTTGGGGGTGAAGCTCCTCATCTCTGGTTTTTTGGTAGTTGTCCTCCAGACATGAAAAGGTGGTCTCTGAAGAGGTATTTATGGAAGCAACAACTCAAAGTGAGATGGAGGCTCTTTGGGGATGTCGTGGGCCTTAGTTTTCAGTGTGCAGCCCAGGTTACTTGGGTCATTGCTAAAGATGGAACTATTTCTGCCTCAATGGAAAATTTTGGTGACATTGCTTTACAAGACCAAACTTTGAGAATGAGAGCCAAGATATTTACTGTGGATCTTCTATGCCAATATGAATTCAAGTCCAGGATTTTCAAAAGAAGGAGGGCTATTAGCAACCAAAATAAGGTTTTGGAATAAGAAAGATTGAATTAACATTCTTCCACTCCCTTAAAAGGGAGTGCAAGAAGTGGGCAAGTTTCCACTCCAGTGGGCAACATCTTTGTTTTGGTCAAGGGTGGACCAAATGGAGAAAGGATAATAATAATAACAATAATGATGAACAACAATAATAACAGGTAGAATTTATATAATACCTACTACGTGACAGATATTGTCCCTAGTACTTTACATTTGATTTGCACAACTCTAAGGGTAGATGCTATTACCCCCATTTTACAGAAAAGGAAGCTGAAGCAAACAGAGGTCAAGAAGTTAAGTGTACCACTTATGATGATGGCAAGGACTGAGCTACTCCCCTGCAGCTCCTTGGGGCAAAGAGTAATATAATAGAATTCTACTGTGTTGTAAGAAATGATGAAAGGAATATATTCAGAAAAATCTGGGAAGACTTATGAGGCAGCTAGGTGGCACAATAGACACAGCTCTAGGTCTGGAGTCAGGAAGACCTGAGTTCAAATCTGGCCTTGGACTCTTACTAGCTGGGTGATCCTGGGCAAGTCACTTAACCCTGTTTGCCTCAGATTGCTCATCAGTAAAATAGGGATAATAATAGCACTTACCTCCCAGGATTGTGAGGATCAAATGAGATAGTATTTGTAAAGCACTTAACACAATTCCTGTCACATAGTAGGCACTCAATAAATGCTAGCTATTTATTATAAGAAAATTTATGCAGAGTGGAAGTGAGCAGAACCCAGAGAACAATTTATACAATAACCATAATACTGTATGGACAAATATTTAAGAGAATTAAGAACTCTGATCAACACCAGTCTTGATTCCAGAAAACAAATGATGAAGCATGCTACTCACCACTTGACAGAGAGGTGATGGATTCAAGATACAGAATGAGACGTATATTTTTGGACATGGCCAATGAGGGGAATTTGTTTTGCTTGATTACGCACATTTGTTACAGGGGGTTTGTTTTCCTTATTTTTTCCAAAGGACAGAAGAAGAAAGAGAAAATCAGTTCTTGTTAATTAAAGAAGAGTAAAAGAAAATAAAAGCGAAAGAAAGAAAGAAAGAAGAAAGAAAGAAAGAAAGAAAGAAGGAAGAAAAGAAGGAGGGAAGGAAGAAGAAAAGAAGGAAGGAAAGGAAGGAAGGAAAGGAAGGAAGGAAGGAAAGAAGGAAGGGAAGGAAGGAAGAAAAAGAAAGGAAGGAAGAAAGGAAGGGAAGGAATAAAGAAAACAATAGCCTATAGGAATAAGAAGAAGCTAGGGGAAAGTGAGAGCTGAATGTCTACAGAGATTGTCAAAATCTTTCTCTATATACAATCTTTTCTCTCTGTAATTATTTTATTTTACTTTTCTTAATTGACAGGAACTAATTTTCTCTTTCTTCTACTTCTCTCTTTTGGAAGAAATAAGGAAAATAAACCTCCTGTAACAGAATTTTGGCAATAACAACAACAAATTAAAGATGGATCTCCCATGGTAAAGATGAAGTACACAATCAGTTTGAAATGGGGAAGAGGTTGGGGTGATGGGTAGGGCTTAGAAAATAACCTGGAAGAGAATGTATATGGATGAAGGAGAAAATAAAAGATCAATCTATGGAGAAAACATAGATGGAAATAGATGAGAAAACAGGGGCAGACCTGAGAGAGCAAATGTCTATTGCCTTGGGAGAAGGAGAAAAAGTCTGTGAATGTACTATGTGGGGGACAATTTTTAGCTGAGATAAAATGCTATTTGGATATCATAAAACACACCAAAGAAAACTGTGAATGGATGATCAGTGCGGAAAGTTTTCTCTCTAAGGATCTTATGGTGGATTCACACATACCCATTCCTCACTCAGAAAAAGTGGAGAAAGATGAGGCCTAGGGGAGGAAATTATCTTACTGTTAGATCATAAGAAAGCTGGAAAAAAGAAGGCATACCTGTCTGTTTCAGGCCACGGAGGCACACAGGTAGTTGCAGCTGCCACTGATGCCTGTACCTATTTACAAAGTATAAAGATACATTCTTGATGCTCATGTTAGAGATAAGTTGGGACAACCTACAGTAACCCTTGAGAATGTGAACTAGGAAGAGTATATACAAAGAAGAATGAAACTAGATGAGGTGAAATGAGAAATAGTTTCTACAAGAGTGTAGAGAGCTTGAATTCCCAGTGGGGAGAGTGTATGTATGTACATGCATGTGCATGTGCATGTGTGTGTGTGTGTGTGTGTGTGTGGATGTGTCTGGAATAAGAAGAGTGAGTGTTATTTGTAAAACCAAAAGAATCAGTGTGTATGTTAACGACGGGGTATAGTGCTCCAGTAGGGATGTGCGACTAGAGTGGTGGGGGGAAAGTCTTATTCTGTCCCCTAGCAGAGCAGTAAATACTTGGAGCCAATGATAAGAGATCTAGTCTGTTTCATCATCATATAGAATGTCTGAATGTGGTGTCCACATGGGGAGAACATGACTATGGAAGTGGGGAGGCTCAAAGGGACCCTAAAACATAGTATCCTAGTGAAAACAGTGTGACTACAAGTGATGTGTTCCCACACTCCCTTCTCCCCAACCTGCCCTTCATTCCTATTTTAAATATATTTATTTTAAATATTTAAAGTCAAATCAATTAATTCATTAAACTAATTAAATTTAAATGCATTTATTTTGAATATTTAAAATAAAATTTAAAAATAAACTTTAAATACTATCATCCTTTCAGTTACTCAGACTCAAAACCATTTTTGGCTCTTCCCTCTCTCTCCTGGAATCTAATCAGCTCCCATGGATGGTCTGTTCTGTCTCTACAATACCTCACAAGCTCTTCTCTTACCTTCATTCGCACTTCTATCCTCCCATTTCCTTTAAGCACTTATCACCTCCAGCCTGGAATACTGTTACAGCCTTCTAAGTGTTTTCTCCACCTCCAGTCTCTCCTTTCTGCAATCCATTCTTTACATGTCAGAGCAATCTTCCCAATGTAAAGGTCTGAAAATCTTCAGTGCTTCCTGATGCTTACTGAAGGAAGTCCACATTTCTTTACCTGTGATTTAAGGTTCTCTACAACCTGATTCCAATCTCTCTTTCTACTCTTTCATATAACATCCCATTTCACATTATTCAAATATGCTTTCTGAACACATCCCACTTCGGTTGTTGTTGAGTCGTTTTAGCCGTGTTGGGGTTTTCTTGACAAAGATGCTGGAGTGGTTTACCATTTCCTTCTCCAGATCATTTTACAGAGGAGGAAACTGAGGCAAACAGGGTTAAGTGACTTGACCAGGGTCACACACCTAGTAAGTGTCTGAGACCAGATTTGAACTCAGAAAGATTAGTCTTTCTGACTCCAGGACCAGCACTTTAACCACTCACTGTCACCTAGCAGCCCAGAATACATCCCATGCTTTTCTCCATAAGGCCTTTTGCTCTAGCCATTTTCTATATGTGGAATTTCCTTCCCACCATGTCTGCCATTTAAAACAGTATCCTTTCTAGGTTCAGATCAAATCCCACCTGCTCCATGAAGCCTTCCATGATTAGCCCAAAAGCTATCCCTCTCTTCCTCTGCCCACAACCCTTGGTTTGACCTCTTACACCCACACATTCTAGCTTGTGTCACAGCAATCTGCACATGGGTCATAGGCTTCTTACTGAGTTCTAAGTCCCTTTGTCAGCCAAGCATTTGGTAAGCACTTACATGCTAGGTGCTGTGCTAAGTGCTGGGCAAGAATTATGCCTTTTTTTATTTTTAACTCCCAGCATAGTGCCTGGAAACTTGAAAAAGCTCAATGAATGTTTGCTGAATTATTGAAATGACTGAAGCTTACAGTTTTACATTTTTTCAAATGAAGGATTTATGAAGGTTATGCACTAGTTCTATGGACAAAAACAGGCCAAAAACATCCAAAAGAACCTTTCCTAATTTCTTCTTCCCAGAATTTTTGCTCTATACTTGCAAAAAGTGATGATATATTCATTCTGAGTGCTCTCCTCTTTCTCTTACACCCTCATTTCCTAAGTGGAAATCTGCCCAAAGTAGAAGATTCTGAAGGGTCCTTTGACCTTTAGTTTCTGTAACAGGGCATTTTGGCCCTGACCTGGGCAATGGTGTTCCGAAATGACTTCATCTGCCTGATTGGCTTCTCCAAGATTCATGTCGCTTTTGGAGAGTGGTATTTCTTGGAATCAGGGCAGTGCAAATATTGGAAGACAAAAGAAGAGGTCTGAAAGACACTTAGTGGAGCCCAGGACCCCAAGATGAGGAAACGATCAATTCTTATAATGACTTTATGGTCTACATGGGCGTATTCTCTGGAGCATTTCCTTTTCTATCTATTTCAGAGCTGGGTTGCTATGATAGACCCAAGGCCAGTGACATTTTTGATCCTGAGCATCAGAGTAACAGAGACCCTGGAGGTGAAGTCCTGCTGACCTGGTTGACTGCACAGCTGTAATCAGGAGAGGCATCCTGGCTTCTATACCATTTTTCAAACTAGTCGTAAGTTAACCATATGTACACAGGTCCAGTTTTACTGGGGATGAGGATGTTTATGGTCAAAGCAGGTGGTACAGTGGATAGAGTGCTGGGCCCATAGTCAGGAAGACTCATCTTCATTAGTTCAAATATGACTTCAGGCACTCACTAGCTGTATGACCCTGGGCAAGTCACTTAACCCTGTTTGCCTCAATTTCCATATCTATAAAAAGAGCTTTAGAAAGAAATGGAAAACCCTTGCAGTATCTTTGCAAAGAAAACCCCCAAATGGGGTCACAAAGAGTTAGCTACGACTGAATAACAAGTGTCCTTTGACTCCAAAACCTTTGGGGAGACTACAGTTAGGGCTGGGGATTATTAGCACAAATCTGAACAGGGTTTGTCCTGCTTTAGAGATTGGGGATTGAAGCTCAATTTCTTCTCTATATGCTAATGCTTTTACATTAATGTGCTTATGTTTCTTTTATCATTTTTATTAAATTCTTTATCATTTAAATTCTTTATTAAATAAAGTAATTAGTAGCTAGTAGGTTGGGGCTCAAGCTAGAAATTCAATTGATGAATGTATACATATGTACATACCCGGACACAGACACACACACTCACCCCTATCAACATAGACTTCAGAATCCATCACATTAATAACAGGAATGTAGTTAGGGAGTGACTGTCACCCAGTTGCTCTGAGATCCTGAGGATAAAAATATGCAGCTTGGCTTGGCTGGTATACACAGTACCTTCTAGTGTTAGGTGATTAGTCTCCAGGGCTAAACTTTGCCCTTGACTAGCTTCATGACCTTGAACAAGTCAGTTCATTTTTATAGAAATGGTTTCCCCCTCTGTAAAACAAGGCTATCAATTCTAATATCCTCGTTCTTCTCTTTAGGTTTCTGTGACACTACTCAGTCCTGGTTCTCTTCCTACCTGACTACTCCTTCACAGTCTTCTTGCTGGATCTTCATCCCAGGCATCTTTATGCCCATTAAAGGTAAGTATCAACCAGGGTAGTTTCTTGGGCCCTATTCTCTTTTCCCTCTACATTATTTCACTTGGTGATCTGATTAGATAGCATAGTTTCAGCTATCATCTCTATGCTGATGATTCTCTTACCTAATTATCCAGCCACAATCTCTCTCCTAATATCCAGACTCTCACGTCTAACTAAACATCTAATCATGGAATAACACCTAAGACAGAAGTCCCATAGACATCTTAAGTGCCATGTGGCCCAAAATGATCTCATTATCTGTCCTCCCAATCCCTCCCCACTCCTGAACTTTGCTGTCACTGTTGAGAGTACCATCATCTTCCCAGTCACCTAGGCTCACAACCTAGGTGTCATCTTTGATTCTTCATTCTCTCTTATCCCACCCCATATGCAATCTGGTGGCAAGTACTGTCAATTCAACCTTTATAATATCTCTCATATCACACCCTTCCCTCCTTTGACACATTGCCTCCTCTCTTGTACAGGCCCTCATCACTTCACACTTGAACTGTTGCTTTTAGCCTGCTGGTTAATGCCTCTGCCTCAAGTCTCTCCCAACTCTCATCCACCTTCCACTCAGATATCAAATGAATCTTCCTAAAGAGCAGATTTGATCAGGTGACCTTCCCCACCCCCACATTTAATAAATGTGGCTCCTTGTCACCTCCAGGATCAAATATAAAACATTGTTTGGCATTCAAAGCCCTTCACACTCTGGTCCCCTCCTGAAACTCTAGTCTTCTTTCACCTTATTTCCCCCTACATACTTTGATCCGTCTAGTGAAATTGGTCACTGCATTGTTCCTAGTACTAGAAACTCTGGACATTTTTGCTGTTTTTTATGCTTGGAAAGCTCTCCCTTTTCATCTTTACCCTTTCTGACTTCCTTCAAATCCCAGCTAAAACCTCGTCTTCTATGAGAAACTTTGTCAGGTTCCCCTTAATACTAGTGCCTTCCCTCTACTGATTATCTCCAATTTATCCTATATATGCCTTGTTTGTACATAATTGTTTGCATGTTGTCTCCCCTGCTTGACTGTGAACTCCTTGAGAACAAGGATTGTTATTTGGATTTTTTTTTTGTATCCCAAGCACTTAGCACAATGCCTGACATATAGAAGGCAATTAATAGATGCTAACTGCCTGACTGACTTAGTAAAGTGCCTGGCACAGAGCAGGCATATAATAAATGCTTATGGACCAACTGATGAGGTAGAATACTTTCTACGATTTTAAGTAAAAACATCATGTAATATAATTTTAAATCTGAAAGAGACTTTGAAGATCATCTATTCTAATTCCCTCTTATTACAGAAGAGGAAAAAGAGACTCAGAGAAGGGAAGAGACTTAATCTAGACACTGTAGTGAGTTAGTAGCAGCACAAAAACTAGAAGCAGTGCCCTTTCAACCTAATCACACTGGGTGCAGTGCTCAAAAAAAAGAAAGAGCTTCTCAGTACCATTCCCAATTAAATGTAACTTACCAGACTTAGAATTACTTCAGAGACAAAGCAGAATCCTTATACAAATTTCAAATAAGGAAATGTAATGACTACGGATTCAAACCTCCTCCTTACAAGGAAAGAAACAAAGAGTGAGAGACTAAAAAAATAAAAAAGACAGAAAGACACTAAAGAACACTATGTGCCATATGTAATTCTAGAACTAATAAAGAAAGAAAGGAAATGCTCCTAATTTAGATCATTTCAAGACCATAAAAGACCTAATCTATTTCATGCAGTAATTACAATGTATCCCTAGATGCTCCATATAGAGTACAATACAGTAGTGAGATGCATGAAAAAGACAATAAAACTCACCCTGCCCTTGCCTTAGTGAAACAAAACGAAACAAAACATAAAATCTTAGAATAGTATGAGAGTTCTGAGGTCATCTAATGGCATCCATACCTGAGCAGGAATCCTGCCTACAGCATGTCCAAGTGATCATCCCATCTTAGCTAGGCGACCTCCTGTAAAAGGTAAGTCACTACCTTCATGTATGGGCCATTTAATCTTAGAAAAGTCCTAATTACTGGAAATTATGTCCTGTATTAAACCAAAATCTGTCCCATTTGCAGCTTCCACCCACTGCTCCTGGTTCTGCCTTCCAAGACCAATCAGAACAAGGCTAATCCCTTTTCTACATACCTCCTTCATCTTGTACTTGGCCAAGTGATAATTTGAAACCAAGTGTAAAACTTTTTTTTTCTTTCAAATTTTAATTTTATCTTCAGTCCTTCTCACCAATCAAAATCTTTTTGGATCTCAAGACTTCCACCCAACGTGTTAGCTCTTTGCCTTAGCAACATCCTTCCAGCAAATCAGAAAAGCATACCATCTATGTCTTCTTTTCCAAGTGATTAAAAACATTTGACATTATTATATACATGGGTGAATGCACACAAATCTAATTTTAAAAAAATCAGTCATCCAATAAGCATTTATTAAGTACCTATTATGTGCCAGGCACTGTGCTGAGGATACAAAGAAAGGTAAAAGACAGTGCCTGCCCTCAATAAGCTCAGAGTTTAACGATTCCAATAGAATCACAAGATCCTATGTTCAAGTCCCGAATTCTCCATTTACTGTTAGCTGTGTGACCTTAGGTAACTCATTTAACCTCTGAGAGACTCAGTTCCTCATCTGTTAAATATGAATCAAGGTAATTATACCAGATGATGTCATGAAGTTTGTTGTGAGAAACACATAAAATCAAATGAGAGAAAAGCATTACATAAATGTAAACCATCATCGATATTCCTTTTATTTTAATGTTCTTGTCCTTTCCATGGAGTTCAGATAGAAACAGTATACAGACAAATCAATATATCCAACTGTTAGTCTTTTATATTTAATGTGCTGTGGACTATTGCAAAGGTGAGTAAAATAACTGCTTTTTGTACTTGACTAAAAGTATGAGGATGTAAGCTCATCTTCTGTGGGCTCATTAAAAGTGTCTTTGGTACAACTCTAGCGGCAGGTAGGATGACAGAGATATATTCCTCCTTCTGTTCTCTCCTGGTTTTGATCATCTCACCAGGCATTTATATTTTGAAAGTTTTTTTTTTTCATTCTAGGGAGCTTGGCCATTATGAGTGTTTGGAATGACCCAGTTTATTGAAAACATCGTTCTTAAGTCCATATGGACCAATGTTATACCTGAGCAATTATGTTAGCAGCATAGTTAGCAGTCTGTGTTAATGGTACAGTTTATTTGTTGAATTCTCAAAGATATCTCGAGGTGTGTATATGTAGTATGAAAACTTGTCTGTCAATCCATGATGCTAGCCACCAGATCCTGTCATGGTACATTCATTAAGGGCTTCATTTTTATAACCTGAAATGACATGTTGCACAGTTCCCACTAATTTTTTTTTTGCATAATTTACATTGATCACTGAGTCCATTTGCCTTAAGAATAACTTCTATAATACGTTATGGCAATAACATGGCAAAAAGTCCTGAATTGCCATCCCAACACCCCCCCCCCAATTTCTACAGACCGATCTTCACGACTCACTCAGTCATTTGTTTGAAGCTTCTTTGTAGACATAGTGTTGACTGAGTTCATGTACATATTGCCCATGAAAAGCCTTTTAATTCTTATCTTGGATCTTAGTATTTTCACAGGTTTGACCTATTCTTCACATTCAATAAATCTAGAGGCCTGTACCTGTTATGAGTCTCTATTATTGTTTAATTAAGTGATGTCTACTTGTTCCAAAAGTATTTCTGTAAGTTTTTGACCTGTTATTCTTGTGCTCTGAAAATATCTGTCAAATCCTTATCTTCGTTTTTGGCAGGGAAATTTCAATCTTTCTATATTCTTCCTTAATGTAAAGGGCCCTGTGTTTTGTTGATATTGTATTGGGTTTTGTCAGACTACTTTCCAAATCTGTTACATTCCATTTTACAATTTCAGAGTTTTGCATTAAGATGGGTAGTGTATCAGTGTTAATTATATCAAATGTGTCCTCAGTCAGCTTTGATTCCAGGTTGCCAGTAATACTCTTAATATATTTAGCCATAGTCATCTCTTTGATATATTTACTCTCAATGTGTCTTGCCTAAAGAATGTCAAGGTATTTGTAGTTATTGCCTTTGTCCACTAGTTTAATGTAACCTCACCATTTAGGCTCAGAATTTTCAGTCTTTTTCTTTCCTTGGCTTACATTAATATTTTTACTCTTATTGTCCCAAATCTTGATATCATTGAAAAAAGATTCCATGAAATGAATAAACTATTTCATTTGGGTGTTGGTGGATCCATACAGCTTATTGGCATTCACGTATGCAAATTTACATACATGTTCTCTTCCATATCCACTCTCTGATTCACATCCTTCTCTTCTACTATGTTGAGATACATTACAAATTAGTATTGAGTGTTTTTGAGGAGCTTGCAACCAATCAAGTGGTTAATAAGGTGCTTCAGTTGACTCTCTAACTTATAATTCATACCTAATACCAAGACAGATTCAGAACAGTTGATAATGGATTTTAAAGCTAGGAAGAACCATAATGGGCTTAAATTGTCTTCCTGAAAAAATATTTTATATGGAACATTTTTGACATTATTGGGTTGGTGGCATGTTTTATATAGATAAACTTTTTTCTTTAAAATTTATTTATTTTAATCATTCATTAAAAAAAGTTGAATTTTCAACTGTCTCCCTCCCACCCCTCCCCTACCCATTGAGAAGGCAAGCAATATAATATCAACTATATATTGATGCAAAACATTTCCATATTAGCCATGTTGCAAAACAAAAACAAAAACAAAGAAGAAAAAATAAGAAACAAAAGGAAAATGAAAAAAAGTTTCCTTTAATCTGTACTCAGAGTTTACTAATTCTCTCCCTGGAGGTAGACAGCATTTTCTCATCATGTTTGGAATTGTTTGTGAGCCTTTCCTTGATCAGAGTTACTAAGTCTTTCAGTTGATCATTATTACAACATTGCTGTTACTGTGTACAATGTTCTTCTGCTTCTATTCATTTCTCTTTGTATTAGTTCATTTAGGTCTTCCCAGGTTTTTCTGACACCATCTTGCTCATTGTTTCTTAAAGCACAATACTATTCCATCACAATTATACTACAACTGGTTTAGTCATTCCTCAATTGATGGACATCCCTTCAATTTCCAATTCTTTAACACCACAAAAAAAGCTGCTATGAATATTTTTTGTAGATATAGATCCTTTTGCCTTTTTTTAAAATCTTTTTGTGATACAGAACTAGTAATGGTATTGCTAGGTCAAAGGGTATGCACAGTTTTATAGCTCTTTGGGCATAGTTCCAAATTGTTCTCAAAAACATTGCTCTTTATACTCTGGGGACTTTTTGGCATACCCTTTTGCTCCTCAGCTATTATATTTTTTCTCCTAAGGTTCATAGTTTTTGTTTTAATACAGGCTCTGAATATTTTACATAAAAACATAAACATGTCATTGATCTATACTAGAATCCATCTTTAGTTTTTTATCTTTTTTCATTTATTAAGGAGGTTGGGGGTTGAGAGGTTGGGTTTGCATCTGAGAAGAAGCTAATAAAGTGTCCTACCAATAATTCAAAGGCCATTGTAAAGTGTTTGAGCCGATAATTATTTTTAACACTTAGCTGTGTAACCCTGGATGAGTCATTTATTCTTTGTTTCAGTTTTCTCAACTATAATGTGAGGGTCATAATAGCGCCTACCTCCCAGGGTTGTTGTGAGAATCAAATGGGATATTTGTAAAGTTGTTAGCACAGTGCCAGGCACACAAAAGGTGCTGTTAATAAATGGTTGTTCCTTCCCTGTGCTCTACTTCCTTATATGCCTTGATGACTCCACCTTTCCTCTTATAGTTTTTATTATAGCAATGGTATACATAGCTTAATTTCTGCTATGTATAGGTCCTATTTTTTATAATTTCTATGAAATACTATAGAAATCGCATTAATTTATTATGGTTATAGCAGATAGTTTTTCTTAATTACTCTGTTTTCACATAATTGGCCTGCTATTTGGATTCATGCCAGATAATTCAAAAAAAGCTTTTTAGAATTCCATTCAAAGTGTGCCCATCTCCTTTTAAAATTATTTGAGACTTTGGTACAATTTTTGTCATCTGTCTCATTATTAGGTACAATACATGGAGTTTGAATTACCTGAAAATGTTCAAGGATCTGAACATTCCTTCTTCAGATTTTATTTTTTTTTAATTTCATATGCTATTTTGTCTAATCAAGGCTTAGACAAGTAGTTATAATTAATGACTATCTTGCACTAACAATATATTGTTGTATGATTTAAAGATGAGGGTACTATTGACAAAAACCACTTTGAAATCCTTGTTTATGCCTGGTGAGAACTGTTTCCATAAATTGAAAAAATACACTATTTATATTTTTTATTATTTCTTGGCTTCTCTAAAATAAAACTAATCTCTGAATTGCTGTCTTCCACTTTACATTGTCCCATTATGTTTTGTTCAGGATCTCTGTTGAAGGGGTAAATCCTTCAATGTGGTACCTAGGAATCCTTTCCCTTCATAAACCAGCATATGCTCTTAGCTTTTCTCCAACAATTTGCCAACAGCCTGCTCCTGTAAGCAAAATGGCAGAGAAATAGATAACCCTCTGCACTGTGTTGTTACAGCTGAATCTGAGCAAAGAACAACTGGAAACAAAGTCTGAATTTGGATTCCACATTATCATACTGCTCCCATTAGAATCTAAGGTCCTTGGGGGAAAGAGCTCTTTTGCCTTTCTCTGTATTCTCCTACATAGCACAGAACATGGCATATAGTAAATACTTAATAAATGCCTGCTAAGTGCCAGCCATTTCTGACAGCCACTTTACACTGGCCCTAGGCACATCCTTCAATGTCTCAAAAATGTTGTTAGAGGTTGAGAATGCCCTGATCCTGATCTTATTATGAACATCCTATTGCAGATATAGTAGCAAAACAGGTGAAATACGACTCCAGAAACTCCAGGATACACCATGACCCCATTGATACTTTTCCAAAAAGAAGGACACACAATCAATCAATAGTCATTTATTAAGTGCCTACCATATACCAGGCACTGTACCAAGTACTGGGGATACAAAAAGAGGGAAAAGCCACTCGCTGCCCTCAAGGAGCTCACAATCGAATGGGGGAGATCATCTGTAAGCAAGTATGTACGAACAAGGTGTATATATACATATATATATATATGATAAATGAGAAATAATAAAACAAAGACACTAGAATAAAGAGGGGTTGGAAAAGACACATAAACCACCACAAATAAGGGAAATAACAAGGCCCTTCAACTTCTGCATCCCTGATGTCCACATGGCCACAAACCTTACCACCCATCTGCAGAAACCATGGATGTTTACTCCATACTAACACCATCACCCTTTGTCCTTATTGCTTAGTCCTTGAATGTACTGGGTAACTGCACCTCCAAGGGGCAATACAGATGCAATCAGCCCATTCTTTGCTTCATTTGGGACAGTCTACAGAAAAATATCTGAATGACCCACATATTTTACCTTTCACATTCCCTCCTTGCAGTGTTTCCTTCTCTCCCACTATGCTGAAGTACATTGGAAGGTAGTATTTGACCACCCCAAGGAGCTGATAATCTAGTAGGATCACAGAATCATCTACTTAAAGCTGGAAGTGGGGTTGGGGATTATGAAGGAGATCAACTCCCTGGTTTTACAGAGTATGAAGTTGAGTCCTAGAACACTGAAGTTTTCACTGTTGGCTTTCCATGCCTGGAGTACTCTCCCTCCTCATCTCCATTTCCTGTCCTTCCTGACATCTTCCAGACCCAGACAAAATTCCACCTTCTATGAGAATCTTTTCCCAGACAGCTAGGTGGCACAGTGGATAGAGCTCCAGCCTTGGAGTCAGGAGGACCTGAGTTCAAATCTGGCCTCAGACACTTGATACTTACTACCTGTGTGACCCTAGGCAGGTCACTTACTCCCAAATGCCTCACCAAAAAAAGCAAAAAAAAATTTTCTTTTAAAAATGCTATCCACATCCAGAGAATGAACTGTGGAGTTGGAAAGTAAATTGAAGCATACTATTTACTCTTTTTTTTCCTCTTCTGTTTTGTTTTGTTTCTTCTTTCTTGTGGTTCCTCCCATTGGTTCTAATTCTTCTTTACAACATGACTAATGTGAAAATATGTTTAATAGGAATGTATATGTAGAGCTTATATCAAATTTCATGCTGTCTTGGGGAGGGAGGTAAAGAGGGAGGGGAGAAAATTCAAAACTCAAAAGCTTATGGAAGTGAATGTTGAAAACTAAAAATACATTTTAAAAAATGGAGAAAAATGAATCAAATAAAACTAAAAACAGCTAAAAAAATTTTTTTAAAATCTATTTTTCCTTTAAGAAAAAGAAGCCTTTCCAAGTCCTCCTTAGTGTTAGAGCCTTTCCCCTGTTGATCACCTCCACCTGTACATAGTTATTTGTATGTTGTCTCCCCTATTAGACTGTGAATTCCTTGAGAATAGGAATTGTCATTTGCCTTTCTTTGTATCCCCAGCAGTTAGCATAGTACCTGGCAAATCATAGACACTTACATCCACTGTAGGCACTGATAAAGGTATCATGGGGTAGTGGAAAGGAGTTTTAGTTTGGAATTAGAGGACCTATGTGACCCTGTACTTTCCCTCTCTCAGACTCTGGGGAAAAATTAGGATAGATGGTGTTGAAAGCTTCTACCAGTCCCATCATTCTACAATTCCGAGGCATTTAGCCCATCTGGACCTCTGTTTACTCATCTGTAATATGGAGGGGGGGGAACTTCTGTTCTGCTCACCTCACAATAGTTAGGAGGATTAAATGAGGTAAGAGATGTGTAACGTGCATTGTAAACCACAAAGCATTATATAAATGCAAAGGGTTATTATTAAGGTGAAAGTTCAAAAAGCAGGATTTATCTCCTTCAGCTTTCAGAGTAGTATTTATCTCCTTTTGAGATAGTATAATTTCTTGTGCCTCCTAAGTTGCTTTGCCAGCCAAGAATCAGGAAGGCTCTTTTTCTCTCTGACTTATTGGCATGCCTTATGGAAGTGCCTTATTTAAGATTTTTCATCTCTTAGATAATTCACGGCTATCTCCAAAGCCTGCATTGTGTTCCAAAGTATCTGGCACACATTGAGATGAGGCCTAAAACTCATTCTATCTGTGCAGCCATTTGAGTACATAAGAAATAAATGAACACATTTAATGTGAGAATGAATAATATGAGACCTTTTCTGGAGGCTTGGGAAAACGACAAAAAAAAAAAAGATGGATTCATTTAAGTTTTCAACTCAGGGGTAGAAGCAAATTTGGAAATGACTGCTGGTTGGCTTGTCAACTTGATTTATCCTCCTGGACACTTGTGAGTCATTTTCAACCACCTGAAGTATCAAAGTAACTAATGACAGCTTTTATACCCTCTCTTTCTAGATAATACAAAATACTTAGGTCTAGAAGGGTTCCCAAAGCTCAAATTTAAGTATATTAGGGGAGAATCATCCATTAATATATGGTATGGATTCATGTCCCTTTAAATTTCATTTTAATCATTTGTACTAATTGACAGAGGAGATGGTCTGGAAATCCCAGAAAATCTGCTAATAGGTAATTGCTTTCCATAGCAGTGTGAACATTTGCATTTGTAAACCTTTAATGTTATTAGACCTTTAATGTTTCTTCTTTGGGTTAATGGTAGAGAGAAGCTCGGGTGCCATTATGCAGTTGATGACATCTGCTAAAGGACTTAGAAGCAGCCAAAGTCTGTCGGACTTCTGGCATGGTACTGGAGAAAAAGAACCTGGCCAGAAGGCAGGAGGCTTGAAGAGTCATCCCAATGCTGCCACTGAGCAGGGATGTGTGTGTGTGTGTGTGTGTGTGTGTGTGTGTGTGTGTGTGTATGTGAGATCTTGGGTGAGTCTAATGCTTGGGCCTCCTTTGTTAAAAAAAAAAAGAGGGGACTCATGAGTTTCAGAGCTAAAAGGGCCTTCAAAGGTCATCTGGTCTAGGCCTCTCATTTTACAGATGAGGACACTGAGGCCCAGTGTGGTGAAGGCCTGGGGTGACTGCTCTCTGATCCTGGCATACACACAGAAGGTCCTGGACATCCAGAGGAGGAGGAGATCTAGTCTCCATGTTATGAAGTGAGGGGTAACCAAAAACTGCCTGCCCCTTCCTCATTAACTCACTGTGGCTTCCCACCTTTATAGTCTTTCACAGAAGTTGAGAGGGGAAGGGCCCACATCTAGAGTTTTACATTCATTTCTGAGGACCAAATCTCAGGAAGGACTTTGATAAACTGGAGAGCATCCAGAAAATGGTGACTAGATAAGGCATGTTTATACCATCTGAGAAGAAGGTGAAAGAAATAGGGATATTTAGGTTAGAGAAGAAAAAGATATTGGTGGGAAGGGAGGGAGCAAGGATGGGGTCAGCTTCAAGTAGTTGCAGGGCTGTCGCTGGGAAAGAGATTAGGCTTGTTATGTTCAACCCTGGAGCTTAGAACTACAGCAATGGGCAGAAGCTACAAAAGGGGAGAGGAAGGAAACAAGCATGTATGAAGCACCAACCATGTGCTAGGTGACTGTGCTAAGTGCTTTGCAAATGTTTTCTTGATTGATAATATTATGAATAGACTTGACCTTAGAGGGAGCTAGGTGGCACAGTGGCCTGAAGGCTGGGCCCAGGCACAGGAAGACCTGAGTTCAAATCTACCTTTAGAAACTTACTAACTGTGTGACCATGGGCAAGTCACTTAAGCTCTGTCTGTCTCAGTTTTCTAAGCTGTAAAATGGGAATAGTAATAGAGCATGCCGCCCAGGATTGTTACAAGGATCAGATGAGATAATATTTGCAAAACACTTAACATAATTCCTGGGAAATAGTAGGTGCCATAAAAATGCTAGCTATTATCATCACCATCATCATCACCATCAGCTCTGATGTTATAATTAGAGCTACCAAAAGCAAAAATGGGTTGCTTTAAAAAGTAGTATTTCTTTCTCACTGAAGCTCTTTAAGCAGCAACTGGGTGAACATTTACCAAATGTATTATAGAAGGGACTTTTTTTAAAGGTATGGGTTATACTTGGCAGCTAGGTGGTGCAGTGCGTAGAGTGGCTGACCTGAGTTCAAATCCAGCCTCAGTCACTTAGTAGTTGTGTGACCCTGGGCAAATCATTTAACTCAGTTTGCCTCAGTTTCCTCATTTGTAAAATGAGCTGGAGAAGGAAATGGCAAACCACTTCAGCATCTTTGCCAAGAAAACTCCAAATGGGGTCACAGAGTTAGACATGACTGAAGTGACTCAACAATGGGTTATCCTAGCTAGACAATGAGGTCCCTTCCAAGCCTGAATTTCTATGACTCACAGAATCACATTTTGAGAGTGGGGAGAGATATCAGTAACATCCTTCTGACACATGAATAAAAGCCAAACAGTTCTTGACCACAAGAAAATTATATTCTATAGAGGGAATATAGTATGTTTACAAATAAGTAAATGCACAGTATTCGCAAAATAAATATAATGTGATTGAGGGGAGAGGGTAGAACTAATAACTGAGACAGTAGCTTAAAGAGATGGGTTAGCATGCCTTTAAAGAAGGTAAGGATTTGTGAGTGAATAAGCCAACAAACATTTATTAAGCTGTTACTATGTTATGTGTCAGGCACTTTGCTAAGTGCTGGGGATACAAAGCAAGACAAAAATTTGGTCCCTGCCCTTAGGGAGCTCATATTTTAATGTGGAAGAAGAAAAATCCTACATATAGGGGACAGCATGTGCAAAGCTACAGAGGTAGAAAATAAAAGGTGGGGAAGCAACAAGGAAACCCATTTGGCTAAAGTGCAGTATATCTAGGGGAATAGACTGTAATTAGCATATAAAGAAAGATTGGAGCCAGATAGTGAAGGGCTTTAAATGCCAAAAAGAAAACTCAGTCTGCACTTCAGAAATATCACTTTTACAGCTGTGGAGAGTAGATTGGAGAGGCAACAGATTAGATGTACAGAGATAGATTAGGAGGTCATTGGGATAATCCAGGCCAGAGGGGATGAAGGCCTGAACTAGGGTGGCTGTAGTATGAGCTCAGAGAATGGGAGGGATGGGATGGATCTGAGGAGATGTTTAGGTAGAAGCAACAGTACTTGGAAACTGATTGGATGTAGGGGTTCAATGAAAAGAGTTGATGGTTCTTAGGTTGGGAACCTGGGTGAAAGGAAGAATGGTGTCATCCTTGAGAGAAATAAAATCATTCAGAAGAAGAATAGTTTTCGGTGGAACATAATTGTTTTTCTTTTAGACACACTGACTTTGAGGTTTCAGTGAGACACCAAGTTGAATGAGATGTCCAACAGCAAGACAGAAATGTAGGAGTGGAAAATTGGACAGAGGTAAAGGCTAGCTGTATAGATTTGAAAGTCATCTGCTCGTAGATTACAGCTGAATCCATGGGAACTGGATGAATTTATTGAGAGTGTAAAGAAAATAGGGTCCAGGGCAAACTCAGGGTAAATCCATACATAACATGGGGGTGGAAGAGAAAAAAATTAATTGCATCAAGATATGGAAGGGACTTCAGAAATAATATATTCAATCTTATACCTGAAATATAATCCCTTGATGCAGCAACCACAGAAAATTTTTGTTCGAATTTCCATTAAAGACCTCTAGTATGAAGGAGCTCACCAACTACCAAGATATGCAATTAGACTTTGGAACAAAATTTTTATGAAGTCTTTTTCTTAAATCAATCTATAATCTAGTTCTTTGCTTCTTCTACCTATTGCTCTTAATGAGGCTTTCTGGAACTAATTAGTCATTGTAATCCCTCTTCCACATAAGAGCCCTTTAAATACTTCTAACTGATAACCATGTCACCTTTAAATTTTCTTTTCTCTAGGCAAAATAGTTCCCAACATTTCAATAAATCCTTGGAGAGCGTGCCCCACAGGCCCCTTCCTATCCTGCCTTCCCTCGTATGTGCTACATCTTTTCAACGTCATTTCTAGCATTTGAATTTCCAGAAATCAGTTCAAAACTCTAGGTATGGTCTGACCAAAACAGAGTACAGCACAACTATCACCTTCCCCTTTCCAGATATTAAGCTTCTTTTCATATATTTTAAGTTCACATTAGCTTTTCTTAACTGCCTTGTCACAGTGTTGGAACATATTGAATTAGCAGTCCATTAAGACCCCAAGATCTTTTTAAAATGAATGCTTTTCTAGTCATGCTCTCCTCATCCCCCTAATTCTGAACTAATAGCATGCTTTCTTAAGTTGTTTTTCTCTTCTATGTCAATTTGAGTGCCATGGTGCTGTCCTTAAGACCCATCCTATTTTCCCTGAGATCTCACTATCTCTGTTCAAAGCACCTTAGCTTTGCATTTCAGAGCTGTTAGGACATTTATTTATTTCTAAGCTTAGGCCTCCTCTGCATTCCTCACTGGATTTTTCTTTCCTGCTAGTAAGAGTCACCTCCCTCATCTTTTCCTCAAACCTTCTCATTCCTCTTTTATTGCTAATGGCAATGTCATTCTCCTAGTCATCCAAGTGAAAATCTCAGTTTTGTTCTTCTTCTGAAATAGTACCACAGTAGTCTCCTCCTCTCCACTGACAATGATGCCTCTCTTATTCAAGTCTCCACTGCTTCTTGTCTCAGCTATTGTGGTAGGCTCCTAACTTACCTCCTATCTTCAACCCCCTTTTGGTAGAGCTGTCAAAGTGACATTTCTAGTACATGAGTTTGACCATCAATCAATCATTCAAGAATAATTTATTAAGCACCAATCATATAAGAGACATAATGCTAGGAGGTGGGGCTGAAAAGTGACCACTTCAGTCCAAAAACCTTCAACGAATAAAATCCTGTTTCATTGACTGATAGATTATGCTCAAGTTCCTCAGCCTGGCATTCCAGAGACTCCAGAATCTGAATTCTAACTTTTCAGCCTATTTCATACTATGCTTCTCCATGCAGTCTATGCCCCAACCACAGTGGACTATTCACTGTTCCTTGAACTCATTAGGAGTTTCCTATATTTGCTCATGCTATACCTATGTGTCTCCTCATTAAAACTGTATTTGACCTTAAAGGCCCAGCTCCAACGTTACCCACTCCATGAATTCTTCTTTCATCCCTTCAGGTGGGAATGAGTCTTTTCTAAACTCTCAAAGCACATTATATCTTTTCCTTGAACTTAACATACTCTGTTTTGTACCACAGTTATTTGTGAACTTACCCTCCATTACTAAATTTTTTAAGCAACTTGTATTCTTGTATTCATCTGTTCATCCTTCTCCCCACGAAGTCCCTAGCAGAATGTTGCCCACACTCACTTACTTAGTAGTTGTTGAGAACTGAATTTGAATATTGAAAATTGTCCATCAAGATCACATAAAGGAATACTGTGTCAAATTTCAGTCTTGTGGAAGGTTTGATCTACTCAACTCTGTGTAATAAGAACTCTATCATTTTCTTAGATGAATATCACTTCAACAGTTAAAGGATCTCTGATTTCACTGATGTGGGTGCTCTCTTCAACAACATGGACTCCATACCTCTAGTAGACAATTTTATTAGTTGTGGGCAAAGAAAAGCATCACTTACTGTCCAACCTTATTGTGATGGATTTCACCTTCAGACATAGTCCTTGGATGAGACACACAGCGAGACACTGGGCTTGATCTCAAAGCCTACACAAAAGGATATATATATATCTCCCATTAAGAATGCCAAAGCCCCTCCGTATTATGATGAGGATTTGGGTGAGGCATTTAGGTAGGACTTCATTTTGGAGAATAATAGAAGTCTAAAAATAACAGAAGCCCGAAAGCCTACATCTAAGCACAGGAAAGTCTCATCTCCTAGAGCTAGGACTTCAATTCCAGTACATGAACTTTGCAAAAGTGGCTTCATTGGCTGCATTTTACAACAACAATGATAAATAAGCACCCTTCCTCTGACTTTTTCCCTCTCCTACTGCCAACCTCCTCCTCTCATCCTCTCTACACAAGGACACACGTTTTAATAGAGATACATATTTGTATTTCAAGGTGTGCACTCCCCCTGTTATAGGAATACCAGCCAAATGAGATATTAACTCTAGTTTATGTCTTTATAAGCATCCAGATAAATGGAAATTCACAAAAAAAAGAAGAGCGGAAAGTACATACTTGGTCTGGTGTTTTGAGCCTTTCAGGTGGGCGTGATACTGTTCTATTGAGTTGAGGGTGACGTGACAGATGCTACATGTGTAACTGCGCCTCAGACCTGGAAACACAAAACCGGCAGTTAGGTTATCCCGGCCCCAGCCACCTATCCCCCACCTATCTTCTGTTTACAGCTCAGTGGAAGCAACTGTTTAGTTAATTGGCCCCTGGCAGGGCTGGCAAATTCAGCAACTTCCCACACAATATATTTGAGAGGGATAATAGGAAGCCTCCCAATCTGTCATCCTTCCACCAAAACCTTTACCTCCCCAAATATTATAAAGTGTGGAATGTTACTATTATTGTTATATTAAAATCCACTATTATTCCATTAAAATAATTATACCAATATTACATAATAATGGTAATTCACATTTCTATGGCACTTGATGGTTGATGAAATTCTTTCTCCACAACAAGCCTGTGAGGTAGGCTGTTAAGCAGTAACTTCTATAAAAGGTCTTTCTGGGTCTTCCCAGGTACTAGGGTCTTTTGCTTTAAGATTACTTCCCTCTAACTCTGTAGGTATCTTGTATGGACCAGTTTATCTCCATGTTGTCTCTTTCATTAGAATGTAAGCTCCTTGAGGACAGAGATTGTTTTTGCTTTTTCTTGTTATGTCTGGAGTTTAGCAAAATGCCAGGCACACAGTAAATGCTTAATAAATGTTTTCTGATTGACTGACTGGTTAATGTTTCATCATCCCCATTTGATAGAGGAAGAAATTTAAGGAGGTCCAGAGGGGTCAGTGACTTACCCAGGGTTGCACTGATGGTTGAGTGGAAACCCAAACCCATGTTTCCTGACTCCAAGTCCAGACTGTTCCCACTGCATCATGGTGCCTTAGTCTGGACCTGTTCTTAAATATCAGTTTGAACTGAACCCCTTCACATAGCTTTGCCACAGAACAAGACATGAAATGTACAATCTTCCTGCTGCTGCTTTCAGGGTGGTTTCACATTCCTGAATGCCAGGAGCATTTATTTGTAGCCAGCTTACAATCTTATAATAACTAATATAATCATTTATTTTTTTTCTGAAAGAAAGCAACTCACAGGGGTGAGAGACACACAACAAAGATTATAATATGGGGCAAATAAATGGCTAGCTGTCTATTTCAATGGACCTTGACAGCCTGTGTTCAAATGTCAAATTGGGTTGTCCACTCTGACATCTGAAGTGTTCATTTCTTTGTTTTCCTTCCCTTCAGACCATTGAAAGGTCTCCCAGCTGATCTCCTGGGCTCAAGTTCACAGTACCTCCAACACCTATATACCTACATCATGATAAAAGATCCAATCTGCTGATACTAACATCTCATTGGTGCCCTCTGCCCTTCTGATTGGACTCTCTTACTGGAGGGCAAGGCCATAAGCTCTAGAGACTCTACTTAAAGAAGGGTCTGAGTACAGTCTTTCTCTATTTTTTGCATCAGCTACACTGCTTCTTTGGAATTGTCTATAGTGCCTGTGTTAAGTATCTTCTTTCTTTCTCCCCATCAACTTTTCAGCTTCTTTTTGTGTGTTATGCCTCCCCCCCCATTATATTGGAAGCCCTTTGAGGGCAGAGACTGTCTTTGTTTTTATTTTTATTTATATCCTTGGAACTTACAACAGTGCCTAGCACATAGGAGGAACTTGATAAATGTTTATTGAATGACATCTATGTATGGCTGCTGTACTATTCTCCCTAAAGAATAATTCTGATTATCCATTCATTCACTCAATAGACGTTGATCAATGCCTTCTATATTCAAAGTATTGGGAAAGATTAAAACTAAGTAAGACATACTCTTTTTAAATATCTTCAGTGGTTCCCTATTACCTACTAGATAAAGCATAAACTCTTTCATTTGGCATTCAAGGCCTGCCGTGATTTGACCTCAATTTTATCTGCTGTTATCCTACTTCAGTCACCATAAGCTCTAGCCAGATGAACCACTTGTTGAACATTCCTTAAAATCTCCTGTCTTGCAGCCTTTGCCCTTGCTGTTACCTCTGCCAGGAAAGCATTTGTTCCCCAGATGCCGCGTCCCCCAGATCTACCTCATTAATTCTAGCCATTCTTTCAAGTTCAGCTGAAATGTCATCTCCTCTGTGAAGCCTTCCCTGATGCCTCCAACCAAAAGCAAGCCCCTTTTCCTCTAGAGTCATGTGACACCTTGTGCCTTATTTATTACTTTTTCCCTCTTTAACTTGCATTATATTTATTTATATACATATCTTATCTTCTCAATTAAGCTGTGACCACTATGAGGACAGGAATCCTATCTTATTCATCTTTTTTTAACTCTCTTAGCTTCTGGCCCAGTGTATTGTACAAAGTGCAGACTAAAAATGTTTATTGAGGGGAAGCTAGGTGGCGCAGTGGATAGAGCACTAGCCTTGAAGTCAAGAGGACCTGAGTTCAAATCCGGCCTCAGATACTTGACATTTCCTAGCTGTGTGACCCTGGGCAAGTTACTTAACCCCAATTGCCTCACCAAAAAAAAAAAATTGTTTATTGAATTGAATGATAGGTAAGCATTAATGTTTTGACTAGAACAATGAAGAGTCAGTCAGACTGTTTGTGAAAGTCATAGTGGCTCTAAAACAACTGGATCGCAGTTGATTAAATAAAATCTCATGAAATCAACCTTTTTGCTGATTTTTTTGACAACTCAGTATTCAACCAAGAAGCAATTGAATCATTGCTCCTATTGGCCCAGTCTGTCAGAGGCCATGTGTTCTGTACCATCTTTGTGAAAAATTATTAACATTAATATGAATAATTATTGCTAAAATAAATCCTCCAGATGGTCCTGTTTGATAGCAAAATTGTATTGGTTGCATCAAATCCTGAAATGCCACAGGATTTTCTCTATTGGATCCATATTCATTCAAAAAATATTATCCTGTTCATCAATAGGGGGGAAAAAGAAGCAGAAGAATGAATATTCACTGCCCAGATTGTGATAGGCAGTTGGATGGGCAGAACATTGAGGTAATCTATCATTCCATGTATCTTGGTTAAAAACTTCATATAGCTAAAAATCCAGGCCACAGTAGAATAGGAGACAGAGACTGGGCCAGATTTTATATGAAAAATAACATGGCATTTTCAATAATCTCAAACAGTCCCTGCTCTGAAACCTAATCTTTTTAACATCAATATTTTCTGTATGATGCTATATTAACACAATCATACATCACCACAATCTCAGAAGAATTAGAGTTACAAGTGACCTAAAAGGCAATAAAGAAACATATGGCAGGGGTAAGTGGTCTGTAGGTTGTTTACAATGATGACTTTCACATGAGAAGTGGCGTAAAAGACAACATCAAGGACATCAATGATTAAAAAAATAAAGGTAGAAATATAGCAAAGAATGAGATCGGTTGCTCAAGTACGACACTAGAATCTGTGAAATAGTAAAAAACAAAAACAAAAAACTGTGGAAAGGTCTCCAGGATTTTGGCTAGTTCCTCAGTGGAAGACACATGGAAATTCAGATAAGAGTTACACAGAATAAGAAGCTGAGGACGGATTGTGTTCTGCATGATTAGAAACAGTATCCAACTTGATGAAATTTCCAACTTAAAGGACTGATTTAATTATTGATAACAATAGTGATAATTATAATAATTAATAATACTAATAATGCATCTAACATTTATGTAGCACTATAAGCTTTGCAAAACACTTTACTTACCTTACGTTATTTTGGTGCTACAACAAGCAGGTAGGATAGGTACTCCAGATATAATTAACCCCATTTTGCAAGTGAAGATACTAAGGTTCATAAATGTAATAAATGTGTCCCTATGGTCTTGGTGAAGTTTTAAGCGGGAATAATTTAAATAGTGCTTTAGGCTTTAACTGCACTAAGACTTCTGGGACACTGTATAACTTGATCATGAAACATGGATTTAAATCCAGGTCCTGATTCTTCATCCAGACTTCCATCCTTCAGACCATGCTGTTTCTCTTTAGTGATTTACAATTAAAGACATGTTTCTTACATCTTACCAATGAGGAAACTGAATTGCAGAGACAGTGAAATCAATTGTCCTGGGCTGCATAGCGAGTAAGTCTTAGAGATTCAGTTCAATTCAAGGCAACAAGCATTTTTAAGCCATATAGTAGATGCAAAGGACTGTGGGGATTCCCAGACAAAATGGAAAAAAGTATCTGCTCTCAGGGAGTTCACATTCTACTTAAAAGGGACTTGATTCACCCAACCTTAGAGAATCTCAGTTGGAAAGCATCTCCAAAGTCATCTAGTCCACTCCATCCCCCTACAGCATATCTGACAAAGGTTTGCTTGTTCAGACTTTCTTTGAACGTTTCATACCTTTGTTTAAAGATCTACAATGAGGAGAATCCCTCTAACTTCTCAGTCTACTCATTTTGCTTCTGGACAGCTTAAAGTGTTAGGAAACATTTTCCTCATATCCAGACTAAGTGTATTGTCTTCACAATTTCTCCCCACTATTCTTGGTTTTCTCTGCTGGGCTCAAGCAGAACAAGCCAAATACATTTTGCACATGATAGCTTTTCAAACATTTCAAGACAACTAACGCTTCTCTTAAGCCTTCTCTTCAGGGTCAGCATCTCTAGGTCCTTTCCCCAACAGTCATACCACATGCACTCAGGCCCTTCACCATCCTTGTTGCCCTCCTTTGGACACTCCCCAGATTATCGGTGGCCTCCCTAAAATATGGTGCCTAGAACTGAACATAACAATCTAGGTGTCATCTAGCTAGGGTTTAGAACAAGGAAGTTATTATTTCTCTAGCCCTGGACAATACACCTCTTATTTCAGCTAAGACTGAATTACTTCTTTTGGCTGCCATATTATACTGTTATTTCTTTTTACTTTTAAATTTTTTTTAAAATTTATTTAATTTTCAATTTATGCAATAAAACAAGCATTTCCATTACAGCATAGGAAAAAAATATGATTGCACATAAAACTGCAAATCATTGTGCACAACTTGCTATTCCTTTAAAATATATAATAGTTATCATGTAAATTTCTTTTTTTTTCCTTTTATTTCTTCCCTCCTCCCTGCCCTGCCCTAGAGATGGCTACCATTAGACACAAATAGGTATATATATGTATATATAATATATATACATATATACATATATGTGTATATAAAATTATTCTATACATCTATTTATCAGTTCTTTCTCTGGATGAAGATAGTCTCTCTTCACACGTCCTTTCTTTTCAATTTGCGTATTTATAATAGTCAAAGTGACTTAGTTGCTCAAAGCTGTTCTTAAAACAGTATTACTGTTACTGTATACATTATTTGCTTGGTTCTGCTCTCTTCAATCTTCATCATTTCATTCAAGTCTTTCCATGCCCTTCTAAGATCATTGAGCTCATCATTTCTTGTAGCACAGCAGTATTCTATCACAACCATATACCACAACTTGTTCAGCCATATTGAGCTTCAGTCCAACAAAAAAATAAAATGCTACCTAGTCATGATTCCTTGTTTTGCACTTGTGAAGTTGAATGCAAGGGTAAAACTTTACATGTATTGCCAATTAAATTTCATCTAATTAGATTCAGCCCAACCCTCTGTCTCAGGGATTCTTAATCTTTCTAGTGGCATGTAGTGTATCTGGCAATTCATCTGGTGAAACCTATGGACCCACTTTCAGAATAATGTTCTTAAATGCATAAAATAAAATATAGGATTACAAAGGAAACCGATTATAATGAAATAGTTATCAACATATTTTTAAATCTTCCAAAAGTACACAGAGCTCACATTAAGAACTCTTGTCTAGCTTGATCTGAGGTCTTTTGGCTATAAATCTATTCTCTTTCTATCATATCACAAGCCACCCAAGATAGTGGTGGATTTTAGCTCTGGTTCACCCCAAAATAATAGAGGATATCACCTTGAGTTTATCATGGTAAATATGAACTCATATATCTAAAGGCATTCAGATAAAGTGAAATTCACAAAGCAACTGAGGAAGAGAACATATAGATTTGGTATGGTGTTTTGAGACTTTCAGATAGATGTAATATTGTTCTGTTCAGTTGTGGATGATGTCTTGCAGTCTTCTGACTGCAAATCTAGTCCTCTTTCCATTGTATCACAAGCCTCCCAAAAGAATAGTGGATGAGACTGCTAAGAAATGTCATTCTAAGAGGAAGAACCTTGTTTGCATTCCCCCTTACCCTTTGGAATATATATGGTTCAAAATGATTGTGGAGATCAAATGTGGGTACCATAAGAAATCACAGCCACTGCAGCTGAGACTCTTATTGAACCTTCTTTCATTCTCAAAATCAGCATATGTTCAGAGTAGTTGTGGGCTCCCTTCCCTGTGAATTTCCTCAACAATCTTACAGTAATAAATGGCAACTGCTCAGGACAGAGGACCTCCCTGGACTGACTGCAGACTAAGCAAGGGCCTCTGCATAACCGGTGACAGCTGGGCAGGGTAAAAGGCATAAATAGCTATGCTTAAAATGGGCACTTTAAAAAATAGCAACAAACCTAATGGTTTGTCGGTATAGTTACTTCCCATTATATTGCTCCTGCTTCTGAAGCCAGAAAGAGGGCACAGCAATAAATATTAGGCATTTTATTGCAGAGCTACAGAACATAAATGGGAAGTACTGGACAATGCACCTGAGAAGCTACAGAGGGGATCAGGAGAGAACCAGCCATGGCGCCGAGTGCACTTTCTCCATGAGACCTTCATCTCCTACTCCTCTTGATATCTGCCTTCAACACTCCTTATCTCGTATGGCTGTGGGCAAATCTCTTCACTTGTCAAAATCTCAGTTTCCTCAAGTGTAAAATGGGAACATCAAATATGTACCTGGCCCACTTTACAGGGTTGTTGTGAGGATAGAACTTAGGAAGACAAAAAACACTAAGGGAATGGCAGCTGCTATTGTAATTAATATCATTATTTCTACACTTAGGCCTCTTCTAGTGCATCCCCATGTTTTGGTGGTGACCTTAAGATCTCAAAGTGGGTAGCTAAATGGCGCAGTAGATAGCGTACTGGGCCTGGAGCCAAGAAGACCAAACTTAAAATCTGGCTAAATCTTACTAGTTGTGTGACCCTGGGCAAGTCACTTAACCTCTGTCTGCTTCCATTTCCTCAACTGTAATATGGACATAATAATTGTACCTACTTCACATTGTTGCAAGGATCATAAGATAATATTTGTAAAGTGCTTGTCACGTGTCTGACACATAGTAGGTGCTTAATACTTATTCCCTTCCTTAAAGGCTATCCTAGTAGGAGGAAAAACTTGGCAAGTTTTACCAAGTTAGAAAGGCCTTGAATGCAGACCCAGAGATCAATTGGATCTAATAACCAGAGATTTGTCTTGCTAAGTAAGGAGACAGTTGGGTACTTTTTGATGTCCAAAATTACCCTGAAGGCTAAGGTATAGAATTATGATGATTAATATTTGTAGAGAGAGTGCCCATATCGATGGAACGATTAATCTGTCATTAAATTACACTGAGAGTTTCCAATACCAATGAAATAACAGATCCAGGCCCTATCCCCATCCTAATATTAGAAATATAATTATCATCAGAAGAATATTGGTTTTAAAATTCTTCTGGAGATATATATGTCTGCAAGTTATACAGCACCACAGTCTCCAGAGAATTGAAGTTAAGAATCCCACAGAGGACAAGGTAGAGATATTTGGTGGGTGGGAACACAGTGAAACCCATTGCAAATGAGGATTTATCTAGAAACTGCATAAATGATGTCATCAGAGAAACATATCACTGGGGGAAAATCACTATCACTCACATAGCAAGAGATGCATGGTTCATGTGCTCCATGGTAAGAGAATGAGAAGGCCCTCAGCACTTAAGATAGATCCCTGCTCCCCATTAGTAGAGGCATATATGGGAAATACACATGAGTAATAGGATGGTAGAACTTTATGGGTTGCAATCTGCATTGATGGAGGGAGTCCCTATGTCTCAGAGTACCCATGTCACAGATATATTGAAGTATTAGAGAACTATAATCATGATTTTAGGTGATCAGTACAACTAATCACCTTGAATTTGAAAAGTCCCTTTCTTCCCAGAAGCTCAAAAGCATTTATTATCATTAAAACTCTAAAGCACAAATTACTGATTCAGTTTCATGTAAGTCCCATTCTCTCTTAACAGAGATCTTAAAGTCACATCAGGTCAGTGAATCATTTCTGCCAAAAGAGTTGTCCATGATACCTCAGGGAACCTTTTAAAGGCATATGTCATCCTGCCCCACCAATCCTCAACAAAATTTTGCATCAGACTTCTCAGGTTGCTGGTATTCCTATTGCCAGATCTTCATTGGCATTGCATAGGTGTCCCCTTCCTTTGAGATATAGGTTCACTTTCTAAGGGAAGAAAGTGAAGCTTTGTTTCAAGAAATATTTTTGAAAACATGAGTGAAAAAGAAACATTTTCTATCTGCTAAACCTCCTACAGAGCTGAAAATTACCACCCCCATCATCATTCATTCCCTAAGCAATATGGTCAACCCAGGCTGCATTGTAAACAGATTTGGGTGCAAGTTCTGCTGTCCTTCTGGTGTTGATAAAGAATAAGGCTATATTGTCCAAGCCCTACAGCCAAGGAAACAAGTTGCCTCCCTTCTCCCCATCTAATGTGTGAAAATTCCATTAGTCTCCTTGCCTACTGTGCCTTAATGAATGGCTCAGCTCCTAAAACAAAGACATTCATTATTTTCTGGGCCTCATCTCACCAGTGTAGCCAGTGAGCTGTAGAGGAAGCTTGGGTTGCTCCGAGTTCCTGTTCCACAACTCTGCCTCCAAGCACTGACCAGTGGGTATTCAATAGTCAATTAAACACAAGCACATGTGTTTCTAAAATTGCTCTTTTAACAACTTTTTAAATTTAAAAAAATAAAAGAAAAGAAAATAGGAAGAAAACAAAATCCCTGCATCATCAGAAGTTGCTGCCAACCCAACCAGCAAATCCCGAAGCAGAAGAAATGTGTTCTCTATAGTCCAACTGCTATTTGGATGTGTTAGATGTCTAACCTGACAAATGATGAAGACATGGTCTATACAAAAAAGTTAGAGTTCTTCCCTCCTTTTTCAAAATTACATAATTGGGATGGAACTTTAGCGGTGATCAGATCCAACACCCTTATTTTACAGAGGGGGATAATTTAGTCTTCACAAAGCACTTTCCTCACAGCAACCCTGGGAGGCAGGCATTGTCAATTTTATTATTGGCACTTTACAGATGGGGAAATTGAGGCTCAGAGCAATGATGTGTCTTATCAAAAGTGTCAGACCTGATATTGGAATCCAGGTTTTCCTTGATGTGCCCCATGTGCAACATGCTATACCTTGTTATCTTTCACTGTACATGTCAAAAATTAACTTTAAGTGCTTATTATGTTTAAAGCAGAATGCTAGGTGCAAGGGACACAAAAATGAAATACAATCCTACTTGTGACATTGCTGAGACAGTGCAATGTAAGACTTGATTTGAATTGTGGTTCTGTCATATGAGATCTATAATTTGGAGCAATTAATTTCCCCTTTCTGGGCCTTATATAGATAAATAGAATTGGGGGGGAAGGAGAGTAGTGGTATTTGATTATTTCCAAGTTCCTTTCCAGTTCCATAGCCTATTATGCTAAATGTAAGAACTGCCTGCAAATCACTCTGAACATTTTCTTTCTCTTTGTATCACACACAAACATGTCAGTTCAGCAGGACCTAGGGAAAATAATAGACCACATTTACATATTGCTTTCAGTTTTATAAAGTACTTTCCTAACAAGAGGAAATCTTTGCCTTCCTCAAGCTCACTCCTCTTCCATGCCTCCCTCTTTCTGTCATGGACACCATCCTTCTAAGTTTGCAAGACTGGAACCATCCTCACACTTTGTCACCCCACGTATCAAACCAATGGTCAAGTATTGTGCATTCTGCATGAACGAGATCCTTCACACCCATCACTTTCTCTCTTTTCACACAATCACCACCCTAGTTCAAGCCCTCTATCACCTCTCACTATCACAGTAGCTTCCCAATTATTCTCTTTGACTCATCTCCACCCACTCGAATCTATCCTCCATGCAATCCAAAGTCATTTTTCTAATGCACACATTTGACCTCTATTTAATTCATTCCTCTATTCAATAAACTTCAGTGGCTCACCGTTATGTGTAGGATCATATACAAACTCCCTTGTTTAGCATTTAAAACCCTTCAGAGTATGGCTCCAACCTACTTCCCCCACCCCCAATTTTTTAAAATTTTTATTTAAATTTTTGAGTTCCAAATTCTATCCCTTCCTCCGTATCCACCCCCCACCACGAGACAGTAAGCAATCAGATATGCAATTATGTGTAACATTTCCATATTGGTCATTTTGTACAAGAAGACTCAAATAAAAAGAGAAAATGAAAGAGAGTGAAAATAGCACACTTCAGTTCATCAATACCAGTTCTTTCTCTGGAGGCAGATAGTATGCTTCGTCATTAGTCCTTTGGGATTATCTTGGATCATTGTATTGCTGAGAATAGCTAAGTCATTCACAATTCTTCATCAAACAATATTGCTGATATGGTGTACAATGTTCTCCTGGTTCTGTTCACTTCACTATGCATCAGTTCTTGTAAGTCTTTCCAGATTTTTCTGAAATTGTCCTGTCTGTTATTTCTTATAGCACAATAATATTTCATTACAACCATATACCATAGCTTGTTTAACCATTCCCCAATTAATGGGCATCCCTTTCCAATCTACTTTTATTTATTTATTTATTCATTCATTCATTCATTTTTGTGAGGCAATTGAGGTTAAGTGACTTGCCCTGAGTCACACAGCTAGTGAGCATTTTGTGTCTGAGGCCAGATTTGAACTCAGGTCTTCCTGACTCCAGGGCCATTGCTCTATTTTCTGTGCCACCTAGCCCCCCCCCAACCTACTTTTAAACATCTCCCAACTCTGTGCATTTGCACTGGCTTTCCACTATGCCTGGAATGTACTCCCTCATCACCTCTACATTTTAAAATCTCGAATTTCCTTCCATTGAAGGAAATTAACGCAAGCACCACTTTCTCCATGAAATCTTGCCTTTCCCCTAACTACTAGTGACTTCCACCACAAAAATGGACATTTATAGTATTACATTTATAATATGGGTATCATGTATATAGCTATATGTGCATATGTTGCTTCTTCCAATAGATGGTTGCTTCTCAAGAGTGGGAACTATTTCTTGTCTTTACGTTCCCTGTGCCAAGCACAGTGACTAATACATAGCAAATTCCTAATGTAAGCCCAGTCCCAAAGCCTCTTGACATGGGACTCTCTTCTCAGTAGTGCAGAGCAATGCACTAAGCCTGCATGGAATGTGGGGTAGAGTTGTTGAGAACAAGAGAGAGAGAGATTCAGTATCTCCAGTTTTCTTTGGACCTTCATTGAGTTCAAGCCTTTCTGGGCTCTGGAGTCACTCAAGTACTTCTGGCTTCCAGTTTCAAAAGAGAAGATAAATGAAGCCAACCTCACTTCAGGATACTGAGTAGGAAGACTCTGGGAAGGCATGAGAGGAGCTAGCAGTCTCCATCATGTCCCTGTCCCTAGCCTTGCTGCACTAGAGACTTTGGGGAGCTCCAGGACCTTCTCTCTTGGTTGAGCTGTTACATCTCTTCCAATGAGAGAGCTTCTTTACTCTGTATTATCTGGTATAAATTCTCTTACATCCATTTTCTCTGATTTCTATTTTGCTATTTGGATAAATGGCTTTTTTTTTTTTGCTACTCAATACATATGTTCATTATAGAACTGGGTATTTGTTGGGAAGAGATGTAAGCCTTGAATATAAAGCTTAAGGTATTGCTTCCCCTCAATAATGAACAGTAATCACAAGTTAGATTGAACTTGAAAATCACATCCCCTAGACAAATAATATTTAATAATATTTGTAGCCCAATACCGTCCCTCCCCCCTCTGAGGGGAACATAGTGGCCAATAATCTGGCTTTACCCTTCGGCTTCCCCTCTTGGAAGGAATACCTCTTGGAAGTATTTGTTGGGCATGGGATAGGGGAGAAGTAGCTAGAGATGTCTATTCTGCCTCCCTTCAAGCTACACAATGATACCATCATGCTACATGTGATGAACAGCCCTTGCAACATGTGGGTCATACTACAATAATAGATGCTTATTGATTGAACAGCCATTTGAGATCAGCAGAACAAGGATTATTATGCTCATTTTACAGATGGAGAAACTGAGGTCCTGAGAAGTTAAGTGATTTACCCAGCATCATACAGCAAATAGATGGCAGTATCCAAGATTCAAATGGAAGTTTTTTGTCTTCAAGTTTGCTGCCCTGTGTTACTTTCTCAGGACGACACAAAGCAGACAAAAACCACTTTGGCTGGAGCCTTCCACTTCCCTCTAAGTTTCCCTCCTTTTCCTTCTGTATCCAAACCCAATCTCTGCCCAGGACTTTATCTTGCTATCAAAACCCTATCAACTATTTTCTGTGTTATCTGATAAAAGCTTAAGTTGTTATATTCCCTTAGGGTATTTGCATTTTAATAGGGAATTCCAGAAGATTGAAAAACCTTCTAGGACCAAAAGAATAAAATTGTTATGGTTGGCACTTAGATGTTTTGGCAGGCCAGCAGGAGAGATATTTTAGTCAAGGGAGTCTTCATGGTGCCCCTGAAATCACTCTATCTGGGTGACTGCCTATTCTAATCCTTCATGAGCACTGGCATATACATATTACCATCATCACATAATAAGTCTCCATTGCAATCTCTCTATTAACACATTTCCACTCCAAGGGGCACTTCTGTGCCCTGAAGCCCTCATATTAAGCAAAGAATTGCTGTATGGTATAGTAATAATAATGGCATTAGCTGTTTACAGGAACCAACCCAGTTTTCTTTGATCAATAATGTAACTGAAGTTAATAGAATTTAATATTTTACAGATAGAAGAGAAAAAGAGAAAAAAAAACTCTAACCTGTCAACCTTATGAAAGTAAATACATTGTATGGAGTCTAGAAATAATTACTAAATAATTTAAGACCTGAGCATATGAGGGAAACACAGAAAAGCATTGAGAAAGTATCCTCCATTTTGAGAGGAATAAAAGCCAGAAGATTGTTTGCAACTTGGTATAGGATTGAATAGGAGCTCACAGATGACCAACTGATATCTGAATCGAATCAATGAGATCCTTGAAAAATTGTTCCGAGTTTTGTCCTCTGGGACCAAGCAAAACAAGTCCAATCTCTCTTCTAAGTGAAAATTAATTAAGTGAGCAATTGCAAGAAGGCACTGATCATGTCTTGCCTAAGTCTTTCCTTCTCCTCCCTAAATGTGCCTTGTTTCTTCAGCAGTATCTTTCCCATTCTAGTCATCCTCTGGACAAATTCTAGAGTGTCGTTGTCTTTTCTGAAGTGTGACTCACAGAACTAAATTACAAAATTCCAATTCTGGATGCTGTTTTTCTACTTAAAAAAAAAAAAGGCAGTGTGGCATAGTAGCTAGAGGGGATTGATGACTTCTAGACAGCTGTAGCATTCTACAATCAGAAGATATATATATATACATATATGTGTGTGTGTGTGTGTGTGTGTGTGTGTGTTTTTGGTGAGGCAATTGGGATTAGGTGACTTGCCCACAGTCACACAGCTAGTTAAGTGTTAAGTTTCTGAGGCCAGATTTGAAATCAGGTCCTCCTGACTCCAAGGCTGGAGCTCTATCCACTGCACCACCTAGCTGCCCCCAGATGCTATATTTTTTTAAGAGAGACATTCTAGTGAAACTTTTTCAGATTGACTAGGAAAGAAACTTAGATAATCCTCAGTGGAATTTTTTAAAGAAACACAAAACTATTTCCCCTGACCACCAAAGGAGAAAGAATGAGAAAATTGATAGCAATGGTTGAATTTCATGGATATTTTAAATAATTTATGCCAATTTTATATGTTAAAATGTGAAATACTCATTTTTAAAAAAATAAAAAAAATATCCCTGGGATGTTCAAGGAGGGCATAATGTTTTCATTTCAGGTGCTCTCTGAGGAAATATATAGTATAATGATTGAAACAGCAGCAGCAGATTCCTATGGGAAGCACTGTGTGTTAAAGGAGTAAAAATTCCCTAGCCGGTTGGGATCGGGGGAACTTTGTTCAGATATACAATCAAAATGGTTATCAGCTTGTCACTCAAGAAATTGTCAACCAACCAACTGGACTGTCATCCAGTTATTTCTGTCATCCTGATAATAGATTAGGTCAACTCCATGCCGATCTCCATGCGACAGCATATTTCAGGCAGTCAATGGCCCCCAAGGGTGAATAACATTTTATTGATGAATAAACTGAGATGCAGAGAAACTAAGTGACCTTACCAAGGTCATTACGTGGCAGAGACAGGATTCAAAGCTAGGTTCTCAGACTCCAAGTGCAACACTCTTTCCCCTCATCATATCACTATGCCTGCCTTATGGTATGGCAGTAGAGCGGACAGAGACTGAAAAATCATTAATTAGATCAGAAATAGCTACTTACCTCCTCATTCTCCTCCAAGCTGCACTCCAGACCTCCTCTATCATACCCTAATTCTTCATTCTGAAGCCTCACTCCAAGCCTGGAATTCACATCTTGGAAGCACTCTCTTTCTCTGCAGCCTCTCCCTCAGAATCTCCATTTAATGAGGATGCCCAGGCCAGCCATGTCTTATTCCTCTCCAGAGTGTACTCCATACTTCTTACACACTGTTTTCATGCAAGAGGGCATCTTTGTTCCCAACACTGCCTTTTTTTTTAAAGTTTCCTTTTATGTGTTGTTTTCGCCCATTAGAATCCAGAGGGCAAGGACTGTATTTCTTTCTGCTTTTATTTGTATTCCCAGCATTTAGCACAGTGCCTGGAACATAGTGAACACTTAATAAATGTTTGTCGACTCTGACTCTATCTGGGTAAACTTGTGAAAATCATTATCTCCCTTAGTAGATTTCTCCCTCTATAAAAGGAAGAGAGCTGGACTATTTTTTCTCCCAGCTCTGAATATTATGAAGTATTACTGAGTCTTTTCAGCTTGGTAGAAATCATCAGACCTTGTGTTTCTTTTACAGAATCTTCAAGTGCCCAGAGTCAAATCCAAAACACGATGATGTACTAGGGGAGGAATTTAGTGCGGATGGTCAGTTGAAAGAAGGAACACAATAAAATCTATAAATAATTTTCAGTTTGGGGATTTGCAAATTCAACAGTCCCTGCCTCTGAGGAGCTTCCAATCTAAAGAAGAAAAATAACATGTTTATATATAGTAGGAGTTCTTAATTATATTTTGGTGTATCATGGATCCACTTGGCATTTGGATAAAGCTTATATATCTCTTCTTAGAATAATCTTTTTAAACTCATAAAACAGAAATATTATACGAAGGATTACAAAGACTAATGAAAACAAAGATGCATTTTCCCCCATCCAAATTCATCAACCCCCTGAAATCTATCCATAGACACACAAGGAGACCCCAGGTTAAAAAGCCCTAATATAAAGGCATATATACAAGAGATTCAAAACAGATACTATATACTTTAGGGAGAAGGCATTTGTAACTAGAGAATTTAGGGAGGGGATTTAGGAAGCTTGAAGGAAACTAAAGATTCTCAGATCTGGAGGTGAGAAGAGAGTGAAATCTAAGCATCAAGGAGAGCCAGGACAAAAGAGAAAGAGACAGGAGATAAGAAGTGTTCACCAAGAAAGCCAGTGTGGTTGGTCCATAGTGTTCTTAAAGGGGAATAGTGTGGAATATGATTGGAAGAGTAGGAAAGGTGCGCATGAAGTATAATCCATGTACAAAGTATTGTATTAGGCATTAGAGATTCAAAGATAAAAATGGCATAGTCCCTTCTCTTGAAGAATTCATATCCTATTGTGGAGGACTGATATGGTTTATGCACAGGTAAGTTTAATGCAAGGTAGGAAATGATGGGACAGCTAGGTGGTATAATGGATAGAGCACTGGGCTTGGAATCAGGAAGACTCATCTTTCTGAGTTCAAATCCAGCCTCAGACACTTCCTAGCTGTATGACCCTGTTCAAGTCACTTAACCCTGTTTGCCTCACTTTCCCAATCAGTAAAATGAGCTGGAGAAAGAAATGGCAAACCAATCCAGTATTTTTGCCAAGAAAACTCCAAATGGAGTCATGAAGAGTTGGACATGACTAAAATAATCAAACAACAACAACAAGAAGGAAGTGATGGAGTCAAAGGAGAGATCCTGATTATGTGCTCCAGGAAAATTTACAGAATCAAAGGATTTCAAGCTGGAAGGGCCCTCAGTGTCCATCTAGTAAAATCAATACTTATTAGGGAGGGGAACAAGTATTTATAAAGTTCCTATTATATACCAGGCACTGTGTTATGTGCTTAAGAGACATCTAGGTTGATCCTCACAACAACCATGTGAAGTGAATAAACGCTATTATGATCCTTATTTTACAATTGAGGAAACTGAGACAGACGGTGGTTAAGAGACTTGCCCAGGGTGATATAGCGAGGAAGTGTCTAAGACTAGATTTGAACTCAGATCTTCCTGACTCTAAACTCAGAGATCTAACTACTGCTTCACCTAGCTTCCAAGTGGCATCTGCTAGATGATCAGTGAGGAAATACTAAAATAGTTTCTTTCCAGACTCAGGATCAGGGAAGAATAGAGAATCCTGTCTTTTGAAGAAAGAAACACCTATTTCTGGTCTATTCTATGTACCTGAAGGTGTATTATGTTGTCATCAGCACTGCCCTGATAAGATTTGCCCCTTACTCTGTTTAAGAATTCTCTTGATCCTTCTCTTTTGATTAACTGTCCACTATGAAATGAGGATTCAGATATTTCTTTTTCTGCAACCACGCTTGGTAAAGCAATTTATCTACAATTTATCCTGGCAGGTGGTCATTCATTTTGCTTTAGGCTGTCTAGTAAAGGGGAATCCTTACTAGATGTAATGTAGCTGATCGCACTCAGAGTAGCCCTCACCGTTAGGTTTCCTGACCTCAAGTCTAAATTTGAGGTGTCTAGGTGGTGTAGGAAATGTAACACTGAACTGGACTTAGAATCAGGAATACCCGTGTTCAAATCCTCCTTTAAATAATTACTAGTTGTGTGACTCAGAGTCAGTCACTTAACCTTTCTTAAACAGTTTCTTCATCGTAAGATATGTGTAATAATGCTATATAGCTTACAAAGAAAGTCATTTAGAGCAGAGGCCACATGTGGCCTTCTAGGTCCTTGGGTGCAGCCTTTTGACTGAATCCAAGTTTTATAGAAAAATCCTTTTATTGAGGTGATTTCTTCTGTGAAGTTTGGATTCAGTCAAAAGAGCCTCACTTGAGGACCTAGCGGGCTGCCTGTAGCCTCAAAGCTTCAGGTTCCTCAACCCTGGTTCAGAGGATCAAATAAAATTTTTCATATATATATATATATATATATATATATGCACGTATATATGTATGTATGTATATATGTATATATGTATATGTGTATGTATGTATATATACATACATATATAGTGTTGTTAACTTTAATATATGTAATATATATTGGCTATTACAAACAATTATATTATCAATATTAATATTTACTTCATGAAATTTTCACTTGTTATTTCTACTTCTGATTTGTGGGATCAGGCAGAACAGACTTCATCTTCCTTCTACTTAAACAATTCCTCAAATACTTAAAGTCAGCTGTCTGTCATTCACTGTGAGTCTTCATTACTCCAGGTTAAGCATTTGCTGATCTTCCAACTGATCCCTGTATGTCAGGAACTTGAATCCTTTCACCATCTGTGTTGACTTCCTCTTGATACACTCCCACCTATCTATATTATTCTTAAAAAAATGGTGCCTGGGATTGAACACAGGAGGTCTTCCAAGGCA